>NW_027480704.1:0-300000 GCF_051401765.1 Calliopsis andreniformis | reverse complement strand
CTCAATCCTCAATCCTCAATCCACAATCCTTAATCCTTATTCTTCAATCCTCAATACCCAATTCTCAATCTTCAATCCTCAATCCTAAATCCTCAATTCTCAATCCTCAATCCTCAGTCCTCAGTCCTCAAACCTCAATCCTCAGCCCTCAGCCCTCATCCTCAATCCTCAATCCTCAATCCTCAATCCTCAATCTTCAATCCTCAATACCCAATACTCAATCTTCAATCCTCAATCCTCAATCCTCATTTCTCAATGCTCTATCCTCAGTCCTCAGTCCTCAAACCTCAATCCTCAACCGTCAGCCCGCATCCTCTATCCTCAATCCTCGATCTTCAATACTCAATCCTCAATCCTCAATACTCAATCTTCAATCCTCAATCCTTAGCCCTCAAACCTCAATTCTGAATCCTCAATCCTGAATCCTCAATCTTCAGAACTCAGTCCTAATCATTCTGTTGTCAATCCTCAATCCTCATTCTACAATCCTCAATACTCAATCTTCAATCATCAATCCTCAATTCTCAATCCTCAATCGTCAATCTTCAATCCTCAATACTCAATCTTCAATCCTCAATCCTCAATCCTCAATCCTCAGTCCTCAATCTTCGGCCCTCAGTCCTCAACAATCAATTGTCAATCCTCAATCCTCAATAGAATATCCACTATTCACAGCTTTCAATACTCAATACTCAAACTGCAATCTTCAAACCTCTATCCACAAACATCGATTCTCATCACTCAACCCTCATCACTCAGTCCTCAACGTTCAATCCTCAAACCTCAATCCTCAATCTTCAATCCTCAATCCTCAATCCTCAATCCCCAATCCTCAATCCTCAATCCAGAATCCTCAATCTTCAATCCACAATACTCAATCTGCAATCCTCAATCCTCAATCCTCAGTGATCAATACTCAATCTTCAATACTCAATCCTCAATCCTCAATCCTCAATCCTCAATCCTCAATCCTCAATCCTCATTCCCCAATCCTCATTTGTCAACCCTCAATCCTCAACCCTTAGTCCCCATCCTCAATTCTCAATTTTCAATCCTCAATCCTCAATTCTCAATCTTCATCCTCAATAATCAATCTCCAATCCTAGATACTCAATCCTCAATCCTCAATCCCCAATCTTCAATCCTCAATATTCAACACTCAACCCTCAACCATCAATCCTCAATACTCAACAATCAATCCTCAATTCTCAATACTCAATAGAACATCCTGAACTCTTATGGTTCAATACTCAATCCAGAATATTCAATAATCAAATCTCAAACCTCAAGCATCAATTCTCAACACTCAATTCTCAACACTCAGTCCTCTCTCTTCAATCCTACATGCTCAACCCTCAATCCTCAAGCGTCAATCCTCAATCCTCATTCTTCAATCCTCAATACCCAATACTCAATCTTCAATCCTCAATCCTCAATCCTCATTTCTCAATGCTCTATCCTCAGTCCTCAGTCCTCAAACCTCAATCCTCAACCGTCAGCCCCCATGTTCGATCCTCAATCCTCGATCTTCAATCCTCAATCCTCAATCCTCAATACTCAATCTTCAATCCTCAATCCTTAGTCCTCAAACCTCAATTCAGAATCCTCAATCCTGAATCCTCAATCTTCAGACCTCAGTCCTAATCAATCTGTTGTCAATCCTCAATCCTCAATAGAATATCCTCAATTCAAAGTTTTCAATACTCAATACTCAATCTGCAATCTTCAAACCTCTACCCACAAACATCAATTCTCATAACTCAACACTCAACACTCAGTCGTCAATGTTCAATCCTCAATCCTCATTTCCCAATCTTCAATCCTCAATACTGAACCTTCAATCCTCAATCCTCAATCCACAATCCTCAATCGTCAGTCTTCTATCCTCATTACTCAATCTTCAATCCTCAACACTCAATCCTCAATCCTCAATCCTCAATCCTCATTCTTCAATCCTCAGTACCCAATCCTCAATCATCAATCCTCAATCCTCAATCCTCAATTCTCAACCCTCTATCTTCAATCCTCAATACTAAATCTTCAATCCTCAATCCTCGATCCTCAATTTTCAATTCTCAATCGTCAGTCTTCTATCCTCAATACTCAATCTTCAATCCACAACACTCAATCCTCAATCCTCAATCCTCAATCCTCAACCCTCATTCTTCAGTCCTCAATACCCAATCCGCAATCTTCAATCCTCAATCCTCAATCCTCAATTCTCAATCCCCTATCTTCAATCCTCAATACTAAATCTTCAATCCTCGATCCTCAATCCTCAATCCTCAATCCTCATCCTACAATCCTCAATACTCAATCTTGAAACATCAATCCTCAATTCTCAACCCTCAATCCTAAATACTCAATCGTCACTCCTCAATCCCCAATCCTCAATCTTCATTCCTCAATCTTCAATCCTCAATCCTCAATCCTCAATCCTCAATCCTCAATACTCAACCATCAATCCTCAGTTCTCAATAGAATATCATCAATTCACAGATTTCAATACTCAATACTCAATCTGCAATCTTCAAATCTCTATCCACAAACATCAATTCTCACCTCTCAACCCTCAACACTCAGTCCCCAATCCTCAATATTCAATCCTCAATCCTCAATCCTCAATCCTCAATCCTCAATCTTCAATCCTCAATACTCAATCTTCAATCCTCAATCCTCAATCCTCAATCCTCAATCCTCAATCCTGAATCGTCAGTCTTCAACCCTCAATACTCAATCCTCAATCCTCAATCCTCAGTCCTCAAACCTCAATCCTGAAACCTCAATCCTGAATCCTCAATCTTCAGCCCTCAGTCCTCAACAACCAGTTGTCAATCCTCAATCCTCCATAGAATATCATCAATTCTCAGTTTTCAATACCCCATACTCAATCTGCAATCTTCAAAACTCTATCCACAAACATCAATTCTCATCACTCAACCCTCAACACTCAGTCCCCAATCCTCAATATTCAATCCCCAATCCTCAATCCTCAATCCACAATCCTCAACCTTCAATCCTCAATACACAATCTTCAATCCTCAATCCTCAATCCTTAATCCTCAATCCTCAATCCTCAATCCTCAATATTCAATCCTCAATACTCAATCTTCAATCATCAATCCTCAATCCTCAATCCTCAGTCCTCAATCGTCAGTCATCAATCCTCAATCTTCAATACTCAATCGTCAATCCTTAGTCCTCAATCCTCAATCCTCAATCCTCGTTCCTCAAACCTCAATCCTCAACCCTCAGTCCTCATCCTCAATTCTCAATTCTCAATCCTCAATCATCAATTCTCAATCTTCAATCATCAATAATCAATCTCCAATCCTACATCCTCAATCCCCAATCCTCCATCCTTAATCCTCAATCTTCAATCCTCAATCGCCAGTCCTCAATCTTCAACACTCAATGCTCAATCCTCAATCCTCAAGCCTCAGTACTCAATCCTCAATCCTCAATCTTCAATCCTCAATACTCAATCTTCAATTCTCAATCCTCAATCCTCAATCCTCAATCCACAATCTTCAGTCCTCAATCCTCAATCCTCAATCTTCAATCCTCAATACTCAATCTGCAATCCTCAATCCTCAAACCACAATCCTCAATTCTTATTCTTCAATCCTCAATACCCAATCCTCAATCTTCAATCCTCGATCCTCTATCCTCAATTCTCAATCCTCAATCCTCAATCCTCCGACCTCAAACATCAATATTCAACCCTCAGTCCTCGTCCTCAATTCACAACCCTCATTCCTCAGTCCTCAATATTCAATCATCAATTTTCAATCTTCAATCCTCAATCCTCAATCCTCAATCCTCAGCCCTCAATCCTCAATCTTCAATCCTCAATCCTCAATCCTCAATACTCAATCTTCAATCTTCAATCCTCAATACTCAATCTTCAATCCTCGATCCTCAATCCTCAATCCTCAATCCTCAATCTTCAATCCTCAATACTCAATCTTCAATCCTCAATCCTCAATCCTCAATCCTCAAACCTCAATCCTCAACCGTCAGTCCTCGTCCTCAATCCTCAACCCCCAATCCTCAATCCTCAATCTTCAATCATCAATACTCAACCTTCAATCCTCAATACTCAATCTTCAATCGTCAATCCTCAATCCCCAATCCTCAATCTTCAATGCTCAATCCTCAATCCTCAATCCTCAATCCTCAATCCTCAATCTTCAATCCTCGATACTCGATCTTCAATCCTCAATCCTCAATCCTCAATCCACAATCCTCAATCCTCAATCCTGCATCCTCAATCTTCAATCCACAATACTCAATCTGCAATCCTCAATCATCAATCCTCAGTGATCAATTCTCAATCTTCAATACTTAATCCTCAATCCTCAACCATTAGTCCCCATCCTCAATTCTCAATTCACAATCCTCAATCCTCAATCCTCAATCTTCATCCTCAATAATCAATCTCCAATCCTAGATACTCAATCCTCAATCCTCAATCCCCAATCTTCAATCCTCAATATTCAATCTCCAATCCTAGATCCTCAATCCTCAATCCTCAATCCTCAATTCTCAATCCTCATTCTTCAAACCTCAATACCCAATTCTCAATCTTCATCCTCAATAATTGTTTATGTGCGTTTTCTATCTTATGAGATAGATGAACTTACACTTCGCACGCCGAATTAACCTTGTGCGAATACTTTTAGCTCGATAGTGGACTGTATAAATTGTTGTTTGTAGCGATTCAAAACCTTTTCTCTAATGAACTTTATTCTCGTTTGTCGGACAAATACGAAGCAAAAATCACCAATTCTCGCGGCAGTCTTCATATTTATACGTTAGGCTGTGCTGTTTCAAATTAAGCGTACATCTCATTGGTCTTTGTAAAAAAGAGGGGGTAACAAGAAAACAGAGTTCAAACGGAGTGGGGTTGACAGAATTAAGCTAGAAGTGGGAATTTCTGGGTTTTTCCAACGGTCATCGGAAGTTACCGACTGCATCCCCGATGACCCACGCCGCTAATCCGACTAATGCTTTACAGCTAGCAATAAAAAACCAAGGAGCACCTCGACTTGGAGTGAACATATGGAAAACATAAAATTTATGACTAAATTCAAACCCTGGTACAACGTGTCGACAGCTAATAAACTAAATTTTGGCAAGTAACTGTTCCTTGGATATTTACTGCTGCTACGACAAATAATGTAAGAGGGTTCGCTACGCGACATACCGCCCCCCTTGAACGGTCATGTTCAAAAGATTTAAACAATGAATGGTTTGCGGAAAGTCAAAACGAAAATCTTAATACTACCTTACAGTATATACTTATAGCAACGCGGTCTTAAATTCACGTGTACAATGTTATAGAAACAACTACTCTCTAATACCGCCTTTGTAACAAATTATGAACTAGTTTCTTATTACATGTACTCTATTGGTAATGGCGCCAGTTTCTTAACACTTCTTTTATAAATTCCTAATGGTGTTCTCACAGACACTACACGGATGATCTTGTCTTCTCCTGGGTGTAGCTCCATGATTCTGCCTAACTTCCACTGCAACGGGGCTAGATTGTCCTCGCGTATTAGGACCAGCATCCCTTCCTTGATGTTGTTGTTGGCATCGACATGCCACTTGCTTCTAGTGTGTAACTCATGTAGGTATTCCCTGTGCCATCTGTTCCAAAAATGCTGTTTAATTTTTTGGGTATGCTGCCACAGTGACAGCCTATTTTTTCGGATATCTGAGATTTCGTATTCTGGCAGAGTTTGTAACGAACCACCAATTAGGAAATGGGCAGGTGTTAATGCGATACAATCGTTCGGATCAGAGGATAAGGGAGTTAGTGGACGGGAATTTAAAATAGCTTCGATCTCGATTATAATACTATTAAATTGTTCGTAGGTAAACACAGTTTCTCCAATAGTAGCTCTTAAATGCTTTTTAAAGGATTTAACCGCGGCTTCCCATAGGCCTCCGAAATGCGGTGAACGAGGCGGAGAAAACGACCAATTGACCTGTTCATTTGTCAAATATCTGTTTAAATTTCCCTTATATTCCTCAGAATTTACAAATGCTTGAATTTCTATGATTTCGTTCCTCGCACCAACAAAGTTGCTACCGTTGTCGGAATATAAATTTCGAGACTTTCCCCTTCTTGCGAAAAAACGTTTAATCGCGGCTATACATGTTTCTGTAGTCAGATCTGTGACTAGTTCCAAATGAGTGGCTTTTGTAGCAAAACATACAAATACAACGACATAACTCTTAATCCTTTTCACATTTCTATGTTTCCTTTCTTTTATTAAGAATGGTCCACAATAATCAATACCTGCATTCTCGAATGGACGTGCTTGGGTCACCCGATCCCTTGGTAAATTCCCCATAATATATTCGGGTACCTTGGGATTAGCCTTGAAGCAGTTAATGCAACGATGAATTATCTTACGCGTAAAATTTTTTCCATCGATTGGCCAATATTTGTGTCTAACCGCATTTAACGTAGCCTGTATACCTGCATGCCAATTCTTCAAATGTTCTTCTCTAATTATTAATTCTGTAATGTAGTGCCGACGCGGTAATACAATCGGGTGTTTGTGTGAGTAGCTAATATGCGCGTGTTTTAATCGCCCGCCTACTCTTAATAAGCCATTTCCATCAATAAATGGCGCTAGGTTGAGCAACTTACTTTTTTTGTTAATTGGAGTGTTGTTTTTCAAATCCCTTATTTCTTGCTCAAAAGTATGCGCTTGAACTAGTTTCAAAATATATATATGTGCATTTGTAATTTCTATGTTTGTTAGTTCACCCGTAATCCTTAGGTTACCCTTACAATTGTTATAGAACCGTAATATGTATGCTAACACTCTATTAAGCTTATTTATTGACGAAAATCTATCTATGAAAAACGCAGTATCAAGGCTTGCTACTAAAACCTTAAAATTACGCGTTTCCGGGATATCGATATCAGGAAGATCTACGGACGGCCACGCGTCTTCATGTTTTGAAAGCCAATGCGGACCCTTTAACCACAATTGATTATTTAGGATCTGCACTGGCGTTAAACCTCTGGATATAAAATCCGCAGGGTTTTCTGGACTCGAAATATGTCGCCAGGCTCGAACATCCGTCTGTTCCTGAATCTCGCTGACCCTATTTGCTATAAATGTCTTTAACAGATGAGGCGATGTTTTAATACAATGCAAAGTGATTGTAGAATCTGACCATAATACAGTCCTTTCAACCCGAATATGACTCAATGCGCTACGGCTCTCCTTAAACAAATTAGCTAACAACTTAGCCGCACACAGTTCTAAGCGAGGCAATGATATGCTTTTTACCGGGGCAACTCGTGATTTGGCACACAATAAACTAACTTTACAGCTGCCTTGCTTATTGACTGATCGTAGGTAGATGCAAGCCCCATACGCCGCTTCACTAGCATCGGCAAACCCATGCAATTGAACCGTCACTGGGTCATCAATAACAGTGTTTCTTGGTATCGAAAATTTATTTAGATGCGGTAATTCCTTTCTAAATTCCAGCCACATAGTCAAAATTGCTTGTGGTACTGAATCATCCCAATTTATATTTGCTTTCCACAGTTCTTGCATAATTATTTTGGCTCTAACTATTACCGGCCCTAATAAACCTAAGGGATCAAATAATTGGGCTATTTGTGATAATATTGTACGCTTTGTCGATCTAGAATTGTTTTCGCTGCTCTTTATAGTATATAAAATTTCATCTATTCTTGGCTTCCAACAAATGCCTAATGCCTTCCTAGTTTCGTCGATGTCTAAAGAAAGAGTCCGTTCATGGTTGCTTGTATCTAAATCCTTAATTAATTCTGCATCATTCGATGTCCACTGTCTTAAATTAAACCCTCCTACTCTTGCTAATGCTATTGCTTCGTCCCGTATCTTTAAAGCTAAGTCGCGAGTGGCGGCTCCAGTTAACAAATCGTCCATGTAAAAATCCCTTTTGAATATAGCTGCTGCTCTGGGAAATTTGTTCTGTTCATCGTTAGCCAGCTGCTGTAAACAACGTACCGCTAAAAACGGAGCTGATGCTGTTCCGTAGGTTACAGTATTTAGTTCATATGTTTTGACAGGTTGATCTTGCGAATTGCGCCATAGGATCCTTTGGTAACTCCTATCCTCAGCATGTACTTTAACTTGTCTAAACATTTTTTCAATATCTGCTGTCAAAACATATGAGTACGAACGAAATCGGAGTAATAATTTATATAAAGTGTCCTGCAAATTAGGCCCAATTAATAGCGTTTCATTAAGTGAAACCCCAGTTGAACTTTTTGCGGAAGCGTCGAATACTACACGTACTTTAGTTGTTTCACTGGACTCTTTTACCACCGCGTGGTGCGGCAGGTAAAAGCCCTTGGTTGTTTCCTTTACACTGACCTGTGTCATGTGTCCCAGTTGCTCATATTCCTTCAAAAATTCACTATAACTATCTAGTAATCCTTTATTCAAATGTAATTTGCGTTCCAATGCATAAAATCTCTTAAGTGCTACTTCTCGCGAATTCCCTAAGAGCTGTTTTCGCTCATTAAAGGGCAGCCTGACACAATATCTGCCGTCTGTATCCCTTACGGTGCTTTGTTTGAATAATTCTTCCGCAGCTCTTTCCTCTGCTGACAAAAACTGCTTATCTACGAATGACTCTACTTCCCAAAATTTATTTAATGTTTTGTCTAACGATGTTGCTATGTGAAATGAATTTACCAAGGTGGGTGCTCTATATTTTGGTTGGATGTTGGATTCGCCCGTAAGAATCCATCCTAGTAATGTTTTTTGCAGGATTACTGCACTATTGCTTAATCTAATTTGGCCAATACTTAATAATTTAAAAAATAATGTATTCCCTAGCAATGCATCTATTTTTCCGGGTTTATGAAATTCTGGATCTGCTAATTTAATGTTTCGCGGTACTTGCATGTTCGAGCGGTCAACTTGTCGTGAAGGTAACAGTCCTGTAAGAAACGGCAGAGTTATAAATGATACCTGACTTGTAAAAGAACTATGACGCGCCTTAACTACAGTTTTTACTAAATATTGTGCCTTGGTCGCTTGTTGCCCCAGGCCTGAGAAAGTTAAATTAACAGCCTGTTTTTGTAACTGTAATTTTTCCGCTAATTCTTCTGTAATAAAATGAGTTTGTGACCCTCCGTCTAATAACACACGACAATCATGTTCCTTATTGAATCTATCTAGTATTTTTATTTGAGCAGTACCCAATAATACTTCCGAACCGCAAGTGACCGTTAATGCATTTGCATTCGATCCGGAATTTCCTGCATGATCTACTGCTTGTGTACTATTATTATTAAGATTGACTCTATTTTCATTATTGAAATGTAACAAAGTATTATGTTTCTGCTTACATTTCCGGCTACCTGTGGCCTGACAATTCTTAACTACATGGTTAGATCGAAAACAATTGATACACAATCTACTTCTTCTTATAACCTCTAACCGATCGCGAACGGCTGCCTTTAAGAATTGATTACATTGATATATTTCGTGATTCCCTTCACACATAACGCACTTATTACTATTTGCCGTCGCTACATAAGAATGACCTCTGGAACCGACATTATTGCGTTGAGAACGCTCCTGATACACGTTTCCCCTGTGTGAGCTAAGAACTTCTATTTCAATTTCTTCACCGCGCGCTTGCTTATTTATAAAATTTAATAATTGTTCGAATGTGGGCATGTCCTCATTTTCTAAAGTACGCTCCCACCCGCGCCTTGTAATTTTGTCCAATTTTTTACCTATCATATAAACTAAAATTGCATCCCATTGGCCTGTGGGTAGACCTAGTGTCGCTAGTGCCTTCACATGCATTTGCGCTTGTTCTGCAAGAGACCTTAAATTCGCAGGTGCGTCGCGCATTACTTCTGGCAATTCAAACAAAACCTTTAAATGAGATTGAACTATTTGACGCGGTTTATTGCACCGCTTTTGCAGCAAATCCCAAGCTACCAGGTAATTAGGCTCTGACGCATTCAAAGCGGAAACGACCGACGCGATTTCCCCGCGTAAAGCATTTTTCAATAAGTGAAATTTCTGCACCGATGGTATGTCTAG
The DNA here is from genome assembly GCF_051401765.1 of Calliopsis andreniformis. Taxonomy (NCBI): domain Eukaryota; kingdom Metazoa; phylum Arthropoda; class Insecta; order Hymenoptera; family Andrenidae; genus Calliopsis; species Calliopsis andreniformis. The sequence continues at coordinate 289,909 of NW_027480704.1, read as the reverse complement.
ATTATCATGGACTAATGTTTTAAAGGTGTCGTGAAAACTATGCCACTCAATTGGATTGCCGTCGTATGGTTTGATCTCTATTTTTGGTAGAAGCGTGTTCTCTTGTTTTATCATCACTGTATTTGGTGAATCCGCCTTTCTAACTGAACTTGTTGCTGCATTCGAAGGTCGCAATCCCTCAAGCTGTCTGTTAATTGTACTAACTATTTTGAAATAATTACGTTCAAACTGTTCTCTTTCGATGTCATGATTTGAAACTTCATCCTCTAGTTCTATACCCAGCTGAACTTCTTCGAACGATTTGCCCAACTCTACTACCCTTTCCTTACGAATTTGTAAGTCGTGTACCTCTACATGCTCGCCCTCCTTCAAATAGGTCTCTATACGTGTAAGCTGTCCCTTTATCGAAGCACGCTGTCTCCTAAGACTCTTCAATTGCACTGATTCTTGCGTATTAGCCATGTTACACCGACAGTTAATATAACAAACGAAATCAAGATCGATGCTATTTATACGAAGGGAAATATGCTAAGGAAATGGTGATTCGTATACTAAACCTTCAGACTCTTGAACTTCTGGGACGGTTGCGATGTTGCTGCAGTTCCTCAACGACTTTGCGTTCTCTCGATGATGCTGTTACGATGCCTCGGTGATGCTTCGATGTGTCGCTCCTAAATGATCCGTTGTCCGGTGGCTGCTTCCCCGGTTAAGGTGTCCAAATAGACTGCTTCCTTGATTGAGGTGTCCTATAGGCTGCTTCCTTGGTTGAGGTGTCCTATAGGCTGCTTCCTTGGTTGAAGTATCCCATACGGTGATACTGCTGATCTGCCCTCTTTGCATAGAGACTAAGATCCAGACGTATCAAGTTGAAGCTTCTTGTTCTAAGCCAAACTCCAACACTAATAAGCAACGCTTTCGATAACCAAAGCTGATGCACTCCTTAGTGTTCACTGCACTGCACAAGTTCCTTTGTCACCAAGTATCCGGCTCGAAGGACCAAAATGTTTATGTGCGTTTTCTATCTTATGAGATAGATGAACTTACACTTCGCACGCCGAATTAACCTTGTGCGAATACGTTTAGCTCGATAGTGGACTGTATAAATTGTTGTTTGTAGCGATTCAAAACCTTTTCTCTAATGAACTTTATTCTCGTTTGTCGGACAAATACGAAGCAAAAATCACCAATTCTCGCGGCAGTCTTCATATTTATACGTTAGGTTGTGCTGTTTCAAATTAAGCGTACATCTCATTGGTCTTTGTAAAAAAGAGGGGGTAACAAGAAAACAGAGTTCAAACGGAGTGGGGTTGACAGAATTAAGCTAGAAGTGGGAATTTCTGGGTTTTTCCAACGGTCATCGGAAGTTACCGACTGCATCCCCGATGACCCACGCCGCTAATCCGACTAATGCTTTACAGCTAGCAATAAAAAACCAAGGAGCACCTCGACTTGGAGTGAACATATGGAAAACATAAAATTTATGACTAAATTCAAACCCTGGTACAACGTGTCGACAGCTACTAAACTAAATTTTGGCAAGTAACGGTTCCTTGGATATTTACTGCTGCTACGACAAATAATGTAAGAGGGTTCGCTACGCGACAATAATCAATCTCCAATCCTAGATCCTCAATCCTCAATCCTCAATCCCCAATCTTCAATCCTCAATAATCAATCTGCAATCCTAGATCCTCAATCCTCAATCCTCAACCCTCAATCATCAATTATCATTCTTCAAACCTCAATACCCAATCCTCAATCTTCAATCTTCAATGCTCAATCCTCAATCCTCAAGCCTCAGTCCTCAATCCTCAATCCTCAATCCTCAAACCTCAATCCTCAACCGTCAGTCCTCGTCCTCAATCCTCAACCCTCAATACTCAGTCCTCAATCTTCGATCATCACTAATCAATCTTCAATCCTCAATCATCAATCCTCAATCCTCAGTCCTCAATCCTCAATATTCAACACTCAACCCTCAACCATCAATCCTCAATTCTCAATACTCAATAGAACATCCTGAACTCTTATGGTTCAATACTCAATCCAGAATATTCAATAATCAATTCTCAAACCTCAAGCATCAATTCTCAACACTCAATTCTCAACACTCAGTCCTCTCTCTTCAATCCTACATCCTCAACCCTCAATCCTCAAGCGTCAATCCTCAATCCTCATTCTTCAATCCTCAATACCCAATACTCAATCTTCAATCCTCAATCCTCAATCCTCATTTCTCAATGCTCTATCCTCTGTCCTCAGTCCTCAAACCTCAATCCTCAACCGTGAGCCCCCATGCTCGATCCTCAATCCTCGATCTTCAATCCTCAATCCTCAAACCTCAATACTCAATCTTCAATCCTCAATCCTTAGTCCTCAAACCTCAATTCTGAATCCTCAATCCTGAATCCTCAATCTTCAGACCTCAGTCCTAATCAATATGTTGTCAATCCTCAATTCTCAATAGAATATCCTCAATTCAAAGTTTTCAATACTCAATACTCAATCTGCAATCTTCAAACCTCTATCCACAAACATCAATTCTCATCACTCAACACTCAACACTCAGTCGTCAATGTTCAATCCTCAATCCTGAATTCCCAATCTTCAATCCTCAATACTGAATCTTCAATCCTCAATCCTCAATCCACAATCCTCAATCGTCACTCTTCTATCCTCAATACTCAATCTTCAATCCTCAACACTCAATCCTCTATCCTCAATCCTCAATCCTCATTCTTCAATCCTCAATTCCCAATCCTCAATCTTCAATCCTCAATCCTCACTCCTCATTCCTCAATCATCAGTTCTCAATCTTCAACACTCAATCCTCAATCCCCAATCGTCAGTCTTCTATCCTCAATACTCAATCTTCAATCCTCAACACTCAATCCTCTATCCTCAATCCTCAATCCTCATTCTTCAATCCTCAATTCCCAATCCTCAATCTTCAATCCTCAATCCTCAATCCTCAGTCCTCAATCCTCAATCCTCAATCGTCAGTCTTCAATCCTCAATACTCAATCTTCAATCCTCAATCCTCAAACCTCAATCCTCAATCCTCATTCTTCGATCCTCAATACCCAATACTCAATCTTCCATCCTCAATCCTCAATCCTCATTTCTCAATGCTCTATCCTCAGTCCTCAGTCCTCAAACCTCAATCCTGAACCGTCAGCCCCCATCCTCAATCGTCAATACTCAATCTTCAATCCTCAATCCTCAATCCACAATACTCAATCCTCATTCTTCAATCCACAATACCCAAACCTGAATCTTCAATCCTCAATCCTCAATCCTCAATACTCAATCCTCAACCCTCATTCTTCAATCCTCAATACCCAATCCTCAATCTTCAATCCTCAATCCTCAATCCCCAATTCTCATTCCTCAATCCTCAGTCCTCAGTACTCAAACCTCAATCCTCAACCCTCAGCCCTCATCGTCAATCCTCAATCCTCAATCCTCAATCCTTAACCTTCAATCCTCAATACTCAATCTTCAATCCTCAATCATCAATTCTCAACCCTCAATCCTCAATCCTCAATCCTCAGTCCAAAATTCTCAATACTCAATCGTCAGTCTTCAATCCTCAATGCTCAATCTTCAATCCTCAACACTCAATCCTCAATCCTCAATCCTCAATCCTCATTCTTCAATCCTCAGTACCCAATCCGCAATCTTCAATCCTCAATCCTCAATCCTCAATTCTCAACCCTCTATCTTCAATCCTCAATACTAAATCTTCAATCCTCAATCCTCGATCCGCAATTCTCAATCCTCAATCGTCAGTCTTCTATCCTCAATACTCAATCTTCAATCCACAACACTCAGTCCTCAATCCTCAATCCTCAATCCTCAATCCTCATTCTTCAGTCCTCAATACCCAATCCTCAATCTTCAATCCTCAATCCTCAATCCTCAATTCTCAATCCCCAATCTTCAATCCTCAATACTAAATCTTCAATCCTCGATCCTCAATCCTCAATCCTCAATCCTCATTCTACAGTCCTCAATACTCAATCTTGAAACATCAATCCTCAATTCTCAATCCTCAGTCCTAAATACTCAATCGTCACTCCTCAATCCCCAATCCTCAATCTTCATTCCTCAATCTTCAATCCTCAATTCTCAATCCTCAATCCTCAATCCTCAATACTCAACCATCAATCCTCAGTTCTCAATAGAATATCGTCAATTCACAGATTTCAATACTCAATACTCAATCTGCAATCTTCAAATCTCTATCCACAAACATCAATTCTCACCTCTCAACCCTCAACACTCAGTCCCCAATCCTCCATATTCAATCCTCAATCCTCAATCCTCAATCCTCAATCCTCAACCTTCAATCCTCAATACTCAATCTTCAATCCTCAATCCTCAATCCTCAATCCTCAATCCTCAATCCTCAATCGTCAGTCTTCAACCCTCAATACTCAATCTTCAATCCTCAATACTCAATCTCCAATCCTCATTCCTCAATCCTCAATCCCCAATCCTCAATCCTGAATCCTCAATCGTCAGTCTTCAACCCTCAATACTCAATCTTCAATACTCAACACTCAATCCTCAATCCTCAATCCTCAATTCTCAATCCTCATTCTTCAGACCTCAATACCCAATCCTCAATCTTCAATCCTCAATCCTCAATCCTCAATTCTCAATCCCCTATCTTCAATCCTCAATACTAAATCTTCAATCCTCGATCCTCAATCCTCAATCCTCAAACCTCATTCTACAATCCTCAATACTCAATCTTCAATCCTCAATCCTCAATCCTCAATACTCAATCTTCAATCCTCAATCCTTAGTCCTCAAACCTCAATTCTGAATCCTCAATCCTGAATCCTCAATCTTGAGACCTCAGTCCTCAACAATCTGTTGTCAATCCTCAATCCTCAATAAAATATCCTCAATTCAAAGTTTTTAATAGTCAATACTCAGTCTGCAATCTTCAAACCTCTATCCACAAACATCAATTCTCATCACTCAACACTCAATACTCAGTCCTCATTCATCAATCCTCAATCTTCAATACTCAATCCTCTATCCTCAATCCTCACTCCTCATTCCTCAATCATCAGTTCTCAATCTTCAACACTCTATCCTCAATCCTCAATCGTCAGTCTTCTATCCTCAATACTCAATCTTCAATCCTCAACACTCAATCCTCTATCCTCAATCCTCAATCCTCATACTTCAATCCTCAATTCCCAATCCTCAATCTTCAATCCTCAATCCTCAACCCTCAGTCCTCAATCCTCAATCCTCAATCGTCAGTCTTCAATCCTCAATACTCAATCTTCAATCCTCAATCCTCAAACCTCAATCCTCAACCCTCATTCTTCCATCCTCAATACCCAATCCTCAATCTTCAATCCTCAATCCTCAATCCCCAATCCTCAATCCTCAGTCCTCAGTCCTCAAACCTCAATCCTCAACCCTCAGCCCTCATCGTCAATCCTCAATCCTCAATCCTCAATCCTTAACCTTCAATCCTCAATACTCAATCTTCAATCCTCAATCATCAATTCTCAACCCTCAATCCTCAATCCTCAATCCTCAGTCCACAATTCTCAATACTCAATCGTCAGTCTTCAATCCTCAATACTCAATCATCTATCCTCAATCCTCAATCCTCAATCCTCAATCCTCATTCTTGAATCCTCAATACCCAATACTCAATCTGCAATCCTCAATCCTCAATCCTCTACTCTCAATCCTCTACCTTCAGTCCTCAATAATATATCTTCAATCCTCAATCCTCGATCCTCAATCCTCAATACTCAATCATCAATCGTCCGTCATCTATCCTCAATACTCAATCTTCAATCCTCAACACTCAATCCTCAATCCTCAATCCTCAATACTCAATCATCAATCCTCAATCATCAATCCTCAATCTTCAATACTCAATACTCAATCCTCAATCCTCAATCCACAATCCTCAATCCTCACTGATCAATACTCAATCTTCAATACTCAATCCTCAATCCTCAATCCTCGATCCTCAATCCTCTATCCTCATTCTTCAATCCTCAACACACAATCCTCAATCTTCAATCCTCAATCCTCAATCCTCAATTCTCAATCATCAATCCTCAGTCCTCAGACCTCAAACCTCAATCCTCAACCCTCAGCCCTCATCCTCAATACTCAATCCTCAATCCTCAACCGTCAGCCACCATCCTCAATCCTCAATCCTCGATCTTCAATCCTCAATCCTCAATCCTCAATACTAAATCTTCAATCCTCAATCCTTAGCCCTCAAACCTCAATTCTGAATCCTCAATCCTGAATCCTCAATCTTCAGACCTCAGTCCTAATCAATCTGTTGTCAAACCTCAATCCTCAATAGAATATCCTCAATTCAAAGTTTTCAATACTCAATACTCAATCTGCAATCTTCAAACCTCTATCCACAAACATCAATTCTCATCACTCACCACTCAACACTCAGTCCTCAATGTTCAATCCTCAATCCTCAATTCCCAATCTTCAATCCTCAATACTGAATCTTCAATCCTCAATCCTCAATCCTCAATCCTCAATCCTCAATCCTCATTCTCCAGTCCTCAGTACCCAATCCTCAATCTTCAAACCTCAATCCTCAACCCTCAGCCCTCATCCTCCATCCTCAATCCTCAATCCTCAATCCTGAATCTTCAATCCTCAATATTCAATCTTCAATCCTCAATCCTCAATCCTCAATCCACAATCCTCAATCCTCACTGATCAATACTCAATCTTCAATACTCAATCCTCAATCCTCAATCCTCGATCCTCAATCCTCTATCCTCATTCTTCAATCCTCAACACCCAATCCTCAATCTTCAATCCTCAATCCTCAATCCTCAATTCTCAATCATCAATCCTCAGTCCTCAGTCCTCAAACCTCAATCCTCAACCCTCAGCCCTCATCCTCAATACTCAATCCTCAATCCTCAATCCTCAGCCCTCAGTCCTCAAACCTCAATGCTCAATCCTCAATCCCCAATCCTCAATCCTCAATCCTCAATCATCAATCCTCAATCTTCAATACTCGATCCTCAATCCTCAATCCTCAATCCTCTATATTCAACACTCAACACTCAACCATCAGTCCTCAAAACTCAACCATCAATCCTCAATTCTCAATACTCAATAGAACATCCTGAATTCTGATGGTTCAATACTCAATCAAGAATATTCAATAATCAAACCTCAAACCTCAAGCATCAATCCTCAACACTCAATCCTCAACACTCAGTCCTCTCTCTTCAGTCCTACATACTCAACCCTCAATCCTCAAGCGTCAATCCTCAATACTCAATCCTCAATCCTCAATCATCAATCCTCAATCTTCAATACTCAACCCTCAATCCTCAATTCTCAATCCTCAATCCTCAGTCCTCAGTCCTCAAACCTCAATCCTCAACCCTCAGCCCTCGTCCTCAATCCTCAACCCTCAATACTCAGTCCTCAATCTTCGATCATCACTAATCAATCTTCAATCCTCAATCATCAATCCTCAATCCTCAGTCCTCAATCCTCAATATTCAACACTCAACCCTCAACCATCAATCCTCAATTCTCAATACTCAATAGAACATCCTGAACTCTTATGGTTCAATACTCAATCCAGAATATTCAATAATCAATTCTCAAACCTCAAGCATCAATTCTCAACACTCAATTCTCAACACTCAGTCCTCTCTCTTCAATCCTACATCCTCAACCCTCAATCCTCAAGCGTCAATCCTCAATCCTCATTCTTCAATCCTCAATACCCAATACTCAATCTTCAATCCTCAATCCTCAATCCTCATTTCTCAATGCTCTATCCTCTGTCCTCAGTCCTCAAACCTCAATCCTCAACCGTGAGCCCCCATGCTCGATCCTCAATCCTCGATCTTCAATCCTCAATCCTCAAACCTCAATACTCAATCTTCAATCCTCAATCCTTAGTCCTCAAACCTCAATTCTGAATCCTCAATCCTGAATCCTCAATCTTCAGACCTCAGTCCTAATCAATATGTTGTCAATCCTCAATTCTCAATAGAATATCCTCAATTCAAAGTTTTCAATACTCAATACTCAATCTGCAATCTTCAAACCTCTATCCACAAACATCAATTCTCATCACTCAACACTCAACACTCAGTCGTCAATGTTCAATCCTCAATCCTGAATTCCCAATCTTCAATCCTCAATACTGAATCTTCAATCCTCAATCCTCAATCCACAATCCTCAATCGTCACTCTTCTATCCTCAATACTCAATCTTCAATCCTCAACACTCAATCCTCTATCCTCAATCCTCAATCCTCATTCTTCAATCCTCAATTCCCAATCCTCAATCTTCAATCCTCAATCCTCACTCCTCATTCCTCAATCATCAGTTCTCAATCTTCAACACTCAATCCTCAATCCCCAATCGTCAGTCTTCTATCCTCAATACTCAATCTTCAATCCTCAACACTCAATCCTCTATCCTCAGTCCTCAATCCTCATTCTTCAATCCTCAATTCCCAATCCTCAATCTTCAATCCTCAATCCTCAATCCTCAGTCCTCAATCCTCAATCCTCAATCGTCAGTCTTCAATCCTCAATACTCAATCTTCAATCCTCAATCCTCAAACCTCAATCCTCAATCCTCATTCTTCGATCCTCAATACCCAATACTCAATCTTCCATCCTCAATCCTCAATCCTCATTTCTCAATGCTCTATCCTCAGTCCTCAGTCCTCAAACCTCAATCCTGAACCGTCAGCCCCCATCCTCAATCGTCAATACTCAATCTTCAATCCTCAATCCTCAATCCACAATACTCAATCCTCATTCTTCAATCCACAATACCCAAACCTGAATCTTCAATCCTCAATCCTCAATCCTCAATACTCAATCCTCAACCCTCATTCTTCAATCCTCAATACCCAATCCTCAATCTTCAATCCTCAATCCTCAATCCCCAATTCTCATTCCTCAATCCTCAGTCCTCAGTACTCAAACCTCAATCCTCAACCCTCAGCCCTCATCGTCAATCCTCAATCCTCAATCCTCAATCCTTAACCTTCAATCCTCAATACTCAATCTTCAATCCTCAATCATCAATTCTCAACCCTCAATCCTCAATCCTCAATCCTCAGTCCACAATTCTCAATACTCAATCGTCAGTCTTCAATCCTCAATGCTCAATCTTCAATCCTCAACACTCAATCCTCAATCCTCAATCCTCAATCCTCATTCTTCAATCCTCAGTACCCAATCCGCAATCTTCAATCCTCAATCCTCAATCCTCAATTCTCAACCCTCTATCTTCAATCCTCAATACTAAATCTTCAATCCTCAATCCTCGATCCGCAATTCTCAATCCTCAATCGTCAGTCTTCTATCCTCAATACTCAATCTTCAATCCACAACACTCAGTCCTCAATCCTCAATCCTCAATCCTCAATCCTCATTCTTCAGTCCTCAATACCCAATCCTCAATCTTCAATCCTCAATCCTCAATCCTCAATTCTCAATCCCCAATCTTCAATCCTCAATACTAAATCTTCAATCCTCGATCCTCAATCCTCAATCCTCAATCCTCATTCTACAGTCCTCAATACTCAATCTTGAAACATCAATCCTCAATTCTCAATCCTCAGTCCTAAATACTCAATCGTCACTCCTCAATCCCCAATCCTCAATCTTCATTCCTCAATCTTCAATCCTCAATTCTCAATCCTCAATCCTCAATCCTCAATACTCAACCATCAATCCTCAGTTCTCAATAGAATATCGTCAATTCACAGATTTCAATACTCAATACTCAATCTGCAATCTTCAAATCTCTATCCACAAACATCAATTCTCACCTCTCAACCCTCAACACTCAGTCCCCAATCCTCCATATTCAATCCTCAATCCTCAATCCTCAATCCTCAATCCTCAACCTTCAATCCTCAATACTCAATCTTCAATCCTCAATCCTCAATCCTCAATCCTCAATCCTCAATCCTCAATCGTCAGTCTTCAACCCTCAATACTCAATCTTCAATCCTCAATACTCAATCTCCAATCCTCATTCCTCAATCCTCAATCCCCAATCCTCAATCCTGAATCCTCAATCGTCAGTCTTCAACCCTCAATACTCAATCTTCAATACTCAACACTCAATCCTCAATCCTCAATCCTCAATTCTCAATCCTCATTCTTCAGACCTCAATACCCAATCCTCAATCTTCAATCCTCAATCCTCAATCCTCAATTCTCAATCCCCTATCTTCAATCCTCAATACTAAATCTTCAATCCTCGATCCTCAATCCTCAATCCTCAAACCTCATTCTACAATCCTCAATACTCAATCTTCAATCCTCAATCCTCAATCCTCAATACTCAATCTTCAATCCTCAATCCTTAGTCCTCAAACCTCAATTCTGAATCCTCAATCCTGAATCCTCAATCTTGAGACCTCAGTCCTCAACAATCTGTTGTCAATCCTCAATCCTCAATAAAATATCCTCAATTCAAAGTTTTTAATAGTCAATACTCAGTCTGCAATCTTCAAACCTCTATCCACAAACATCAATTCTCATCACTCAACACTCAATACTCAGTCCTCATTCATCAATCCTCAATCTTCAATACTCAATCCTCTATCCTCAATCCTCACTCCTCATTCCTCAATCATCAGTTCTCAATCTTCAACACTCTATCCTCAATCCTCAATCGTCAGTCTTCTATCCTCAATACTCAATCTTCAATCCTCAACACTCAATCCTCTATCCTCAATCCTCAATCCTCATACTTCAATCCTCAATTCCCAATCCTCAATCTTCAATCCTCAATCCTCAACCCTCAGTCCTCAATCCTCAATCCTCAATCGTCAGTCTTCAATCCTCAATACTCAATCTTCAATCCTCAATCCTCAAACCTCAATCCTCAACCCTCATTCTTCCATCCTCAATACCCAATCCTCAATCTTCAATCCTCAATCCTCAATCCCCAATCCTCAATCCTCAGTCCTCAGTCCTCAAACCTCAATCCTCAACCCTCAGCCCTCATCGTCAATCCTCAATCCTCAATCCTCAATCCTTAACCTTCAATCCTCAATACTCAATCTTCAATCCTCAATCATCAATTCTCAACCCTCAATCCTCAATCCTCAATCCTCAGTCCACAATTCTCAATACTCAATCGTCAGTCTTCAATCCTCAATACTCAATCATCTATCCTCAATCCTCAATCCTCAATCCTCAATCCTCATTCTTGAATCCTCAATACCCAATACTCAATCTGCAATCCTCAATCCTCAATCCTCTACTCTCAATCCTCTACCTTCAGTCCTCAATAATATATCTTCAATCCTCAATCCTCGATCCTCAATCCTCAATACTCAATCATCAATCGTCCGTCATCTATCCTCAATACTCAATCTTCAATCCTCAACACTCAATCCTCAATCCTCAATCCTCAATACTCAATCATCAATCCTCAATCATCAATCCTCAATCTTCAATACTCAATACTCAATCCTCAATCCTCAATCCACAATCCTCAATCCTCACTGATCAATACTCAATCTTCAATACTCAATCCTCAATCCTCAATCCTCGATCCTCAATCCTCTATCCTCATTCTTCAATCCTCAACACACAATCCTCAATCTTCAATCCTCAATCCTCAATCCTCAATTCTCAATCATCAATCCTCAGTCCTCAGACCTCAAACCTCAATCCTCAACCCTCAGCCCTCATCCTCAATACTCAATCCTCAATCCTCAACCGTCAGCCACCATCCTCAATCCTCAATCCTCGATCTTCAATCCTCAATCCTCAATCCTCAATACTAAATCTTCAATCCTCAATCCTTAGCCCTCAAACCTCAATTCTGAATCCTCAATCCTGAATCCTCAATCTTCAGACCTCAGTCCTAATCAATCTGTTGTCAAACCTCAATCCTCAATAGAATATCCTCAATTCAAAGTTTTCAATACTCAATACTCAATCTGCAATCTTCAAACCTCTATCCACAAACATCAATTCTCATCACTCACCACTCAACACTCAGTCCTCAATGTTCAATCCTCAATCCTCAATTCCCAATCTTCAATCCTCAATACTGAATCTTCAATCCTCAATCCTCAATCCTCAATCCTCAATCCTCAATCCTCATTCTCCAGTCCTCAGTACCCAATCCTCAATCTTCAAACCTCAATCCTCAACCCTCAGCCCTCATCCTCCATCCTCAATCCTCAATCCTCAATCCTGAATCTTCAATCCTCAATATTCAATCTTCAATCCTCAATCCTCAATCCTCAATCCACAATCCTCAATCCTCACTGATCAATACTCAATCTTCAATACTCAATCCTCAATCCTCAATCCTCGATCCTCAATCCTCTATCCTCATTCTTCAATCCTCAACACCCAATCCTCAATCTTCAATCCTCAATCCTCAATCCTCAATTCTCAATCATCAATCCTCAGTCCTCAGTCCTCAAACCTCAATCCTCAACCCTCAGCCCTCATCCTCAATACTCAATCCTCAATCCTCAATCCTCAGCCCTCAGTCCTCAAACCTCAATGCTCAATCCTCAATCCCCAATCCTCAATCCTCAATCCTCAATCATCAATCCTCAATCTTCAATACTCGATCCTCAATCCTCAATCCTCAATCCTCTATATTCAACACTCAACACTCAACCATCAGTCCTCAAAACTCAACCATCAATCCTCAATTCTCAATACTCAATAGAACATCCTGAATTCTGATGGTTCAATACTCAATCAAGAATATTCAATAATCAAACCTCAAACCTCAAGCATCAATCCTCAACACTCAATCCTCAACACTCAGTCCTCTCTCTTCAGTCCTACATACTCAACCCTCAATCCTCAAGCGTCAATCCTCAATACTCAATCCTCAATCCTCAATCATCAATCCTCAATCTTCAATACTCAACCCTCAATCCTCAATTCTCAATCCTCAATCCTCAGTCCTCAGTCCTCAAACCTCAATCCTCAACCCTCAGCCCTCATCATCAATCCTCAATCCTCAATCCTCAATCCTCATTCTTCAATTCTCAATACCCAATACTCAATCTTCAATCCACAACACTCAATCCTCAATCCTCAATCCTCAATCCTCAATCCTCATTCTTCAGTCCTCAATACCCAATCCTCAATCTTCAATCCTCAATCCTCAATCCTCAATTCTCAATCCCCAATCTTCAATCCTCAATACTAAATCTTCAATCCTCGATCCTCAATCCTCAATCCTCAATCCTCATTCTACAGTCCTCAATACTCAATCTTGAAACATCAATCCTCAATTCTCAATCCTCAGTCCTAAATACTCATTCGTCACTCCTCAATCCCCAATCCTCAATCTTCATTCCTCAATCTTCAATCCTCAATTCTCAATCCTCAATCCTCAATCCTCAATACTCAACCATCAATCCTCAGTTCTCAATTGAATATCGTCAATTCACAGATTTCAATACTCAATACTCAATCTGCAATCTTCAAATCTCTATCCACAAACATCAATTCTCATCACTCAACACTCAATACTCAGTCCTCATTCATCAATCCTCAATCTTCAATACTCAATCCTCAATCCTCAATCCTCACTCCTCATTCCTCAATCATCAGTTCTCAATCTTCAACACTCAATCCTCAATCCTCAATAGTCAGCCTTCTATCCCCAATACTCAATCTTCAATCCTCAACACTCAATCCTCTATCCTCAATCCTCAATCCTCATTCTTCAATCCTCAATACCCAATCCTCAATCTTCAATCCTCAATCCTCAATCCTCAGTCCTCAATCCTCAATCCTCAATCGTCAGTCTTCAATCCTCAATACTCAATCTTCAATCCTCAATCCTCAAACCTCAATCCTCAATCCTCATTCTTCGATCCTCAATAACCAATACTCAATCTTCCATCCTCAATCCTCAATCCTCATTTCTCAATGCTCTATCCTCAGTCCTCAGCCCTCAAACCTCAATCCTGAACCGTCAGCCCCCATCCTCAATCGTCAATACTCAATCTTCAATCCTCAATCCTCAATCCTCAATACTCAATCCTCATTCTTCAATCCTCAGTACCCAAACCTGAATCTTCAATCCTCAATCCTCAATACTCAATCCTCAATCCTCAACCCTCATTCTTCAATCCTCAATACCCAATCCTCAATCTTCAATCCTCAATCCTCAATCCCCAACTCTCAATCCTCAATCCTCAGTCCTCAGTCCTCAAACCTCAATCCTCAACCCTCAGCCCTCATCGTCAATCCTCAATCCTCAATCCTCAATCCTCATTCTTCAATCCTCATTACCCAATCCTCAATCTTCAATCCTCAATCCTCAATCCTCAATTCTCAATCCTCTATGTTCAATCCTCAATACTAAATCTTCAATCCTCGATCCTCAATCCTCAATCCTCAATCCTCATTCTACAATCCTCAATACTCAATCTTGAATCATCAATCCTCAATTCTCAATCCTCAATCGTCAATCTTCAATCCTCAATATTCAATCTTCAATCATCAATCCTCAATCCTCAATCCTCAATTCTCAACCTTCAATCCTCAATACCCAATCTTCAGTCCTCAATCCTCAATCCTCAATCCTCAATCTTCAATCCTCAATACTCAATCTTCAATCCTCAATCCTCAATCCTCAATCCTCAATCCTCAATTTTCAATACCTAAAAGTCAATCTCCAATCCTAGATCCTCAATCCCCAATCCTCAGTCCTTAATCCTCAATCTTCAATCCTCAATCGCCAGTCCTCAATCTTCAATCCTCTATGCTGAATCGTCAATCCTCAAGCCTCAGTCCTCAATCCTCAATCCTCAATCCTCAAACCTCAATCCTCAACCGTCAGTCCTCGTCCTCAATCCTCAACCCTCAATCCTCAATCCTCAATCTTCAATCATCAATACTCAATCTTCAATCTTCAATACTCAATCCTCAATCGTCAATCCTCAATCCCCAATCCTCAATCTTCAATGCTCAATCCTCAATCCTCAATCCTCAATCCTCAATCCTCAATCTTCAATCCTCAATACTCAATCTTCAAACCTCAATCCTCAATCCTCAATCCTCAATCCTCAATCCTCAATCCTGAATCCTCAATCTTCAATCCACAATACTCAATCTGCAATCCTCAATCCTCAATCCTCAATCCTCAATCCTCAATTTTCAATACCTAAAAGTCAATCTCCAATCCTAGATCCTCAATCCCCAATCCTCAGTCCTTAATCCTCAATCTTCAATCCTCAATCGCCAGTCCTCAATCTTCAATCCTCTATGCTGAATCGTCAATCCTCAAGCCTCAGTCCTCAATCCTCAATCCTCAATCCTGAATCCTGAATCTTCAATCCACAATACTCAATCTGCAATCCTCAATCCTCAATGCTCAGTGATCAATACTCAATCTTCAATACTCAATCCTCAATCCTCAATCCTCAATTCTCAATCCTCAATCCTCATTCCCCAATCCTCATTTCTCAACCCTCAATCCTCAACCCTTAGTCCCCATCCTCAATTCTCAATTCTCAATCCTCAATCCTCAATTCTCAATCTTCATCCTCAATAATCAATCTCCAATCCTAGATCCTCAATCCTCAATCCTCAATCCCCAATCTTCAATCCTCAATAATCAATCTGCAATCCTAGATCCTCAATCCTCAATCCTCAACACTCAATCATCAATTATCATTCTTCAAACCTCAATACCCAATCCTCAATCTTCAATCCTCAATGCTCAATCCTCAATCCTCAAGCCTCAGTCCTCAATCCTCAATCCTCAATCCTCAAACCTCAATTCTCAACCGTCAGTCCTCGGCCTCAATCCTCAACCCTCAATCCTCAGTCCTCAATCTTCGATCATCACTAATCAATCTTCAATCCTCAATCATCAATCCTCAATCCTCAGTCCTCAATCCTCAATATTCAACACTCAACCCTCAACCATCAATCCTCAAAACTCAACCATCAATCCTCAATTCTCAATACTCAATAGAACATCCTGAACTCTTGTGGTTCAATACTCAATCCAGAATATTCAATAATCAATTCTCAAACCTCAAGCATCAATTCTCAACACTCAATTCTCAACACTCAGTCCTCTCTCTTCAATCCTACATCCACAACCCTCAATCCTCAAGCGTCAATCCTCAATCCTCATTCTTCAATCCTCAATACCCAGTACTCAATCTTCAATCCTCAATACTCAATCCTCATTTCTCAATGCTCTATCCTCTGTCCTCAGTCCTCAAACCTCAATCCTCAACCGTCAGCCCCCATGCTCGATCCTCAATCCTCGATCTTCAATCCTCAATCCTCAATCCTCAATACTCAATCTTCAATCCTCAATCCTTAGTCCTCAAACCTCAATTCTGAATCCTCAATCCTGAATCCTCAATCTTCAGACCTCAGTCCTAATCAATATGTTGTCAATCCTCAATCCTCAATAGAATATCCTCAATTCAAAGTTTTCAATACTCAATACTCAATCTGCAATCTTCAAACCTCTATCCACAAACATCAATTCTCATCACTCAACACTCAACACTCAGTCGTCAATGTTCAATCCTCAATCCTCAATTCCCAATCTTCAATCCTCAATACTGAATCTTCAATCCTCAATCCTCAATACACAATCCTCAATCGTCACTCTTCTATCCTCAATCCTCATTCTTCAATCCTCAGTACCCAATCCTCAATCTTCAATCCTCAATCCTCAATCCTCAATTCTCAACCCTCTATCTTCAATCCTCAATACTAAATCTTCAATCCTCAATCCTCGATCCTCAATTCTCAATCCTCAATCGTCAGTCTTCTATCCTCAATACTCAATCTTCAATCCACAACACTCAATCCTCAATCCTCAATCCTCAATCCTCAATCCTCATTCTTCAGTCCTCAATACCCAATCCTCAATCTTCAATCCTCAATCCTCAATCCTCAATTCTCAATCCCCAATCTTCAATCCTCAATACTAAATCTTCAATCCTCGATCCTCAATCCTCAATCCTCAATCCTCATTCTACAGTCCTCAATACTAAATCTTGAAACATCAATCCTCAATTCTCAATCCTCAGTCCTAAACACTCAATCGTCACTCCTCAATCCCCAATCCTCAACCTTCATTCCTCAATCTTCAATCCTCAATTCTCAATCCTCAATCCTCAATCCTCAATACTCAACCATCAATCCTCAGTTCTCAATAGAATATCGTCAATTCACAGATTTCAATACTCAATACTCAATCTGCAATCTTCAAATCTCTATCCACAAACATCAATTCTCACCTCTCAACCCTCAACACTCAGTCCCCAATCCTCAATATTCAATCCTCAATCCTCAATCCTCAATCCTCAATCCTCAATCCTCAAACTTCAATCCTCAATACTCAATCTTCAATCCTCAATCCTCAATCATCAATCCTCAATCCTCAATACTCAATCGTCAGTCTTCAACATTCAATACTCAATCTTCAATCCTCAATACTCAATCTTCAATCCTCAGTCCTCAATCCTCAATCCCCAATCCTCAATCCTGAATCCTCAATCGTCAGTCTTCAACCCTCAATACTCAATCTTCAATACTCAACACTCAATCCTCAATCCTCGATCCTCATTCTTCAATCCTCAATCGTCAATACTCAACCCTCAATCCTCAATTCTCAATCCTCAATCCTCAGTCCTCAGTCCTCAAACCTCAATCCTCAACCCTCAGCCCTCATCCTCAATCCTCAATCCTCAATCCTCAATCCTCATTCTTCAATTCTCAATACCCAATACTCAATCTTCAATCATCAATCCTCAATCCCCATTTCTCAATGCTCTATCCTCAGTCCTCAGTCCTCAAACCTCAATCCTCAACCGTCAGCCCCCATCCTCAATCCTCAATACTCAATCTTAAATCCTCAATCCTCAATCCTCAATACTCAATCTTCAATCCTCAATCCTTAGTCCTCAAACCTCGATTCCGAATCCTCAAACCTGAATCCTCAATCTTCAGACCTCAGTCCTCAACAATCTGTTGTCAATCCTCAATCCTCAATAGAATATCCTCAATTCAAAGTTTTCAATAGTCAATACTCAATCTGCAATCTTCAAACCTCTATCCACAAACATCAATTCTCATCACTCAACACTCAATCCTCAGTCCTCAATCATCAATCCTCAATCTTCAATACTCAATCCTCAATCCTCAATCCTCAATCCTCATTCCTCAATCATCAGTCCTCAATCTTCAACACCCAATCCTCAATCCTCAATCGTCAGTCTTCTATCCTCAATACTCAATCTTCAATCCTCAACACTCAATCCTCTATCCTCCATCCTCAATCCTCATTCTTCAACCCTCAATACCCAATCCTCAATCTTCAATCCTCAATCCTCAATCCTCAGTCCTCAATCCTCAATCCTCAATCGTCAGTCTTCAATCCTCAATACTCAATCTTCAATCCTCAATCCTCAATCGTCAGTCTTCTATCCTCAGTACTCAATCTTCAATCCTCAACACTCAATCCTCTATCCTCAATCCTCAATCCTCATTCTTCAATCCTCAATACCCAATCCTCAACCTTCAATCCTCAATCCTCAATCCTCAGTCCTCAATCCTCAATCCTCAATCGTCAGTCTTCAATCCTCAATACTCAATCTTCAATCCTCAATCCTCAAACCTCAATCCTCAATCCTCGTTCTTCGATCCTCAATACCCAATACTCAATCTTCAATCCTCAATCCTCAATCCTCATTTCTCAATGCTCTATCCTCAGTCCTCAGTCCTCAAACCTCAATCCTGAACCGTCAGCCCCCAACCTCAATCGTCAATACTCAATCTTCAATCCTCAATCCTCAATCCTCAATCCTCAATCGTCAATCTTCAATCCACAATACTCAATCTTCAATCCTCAATCCTCAATCCTCAATCCTCAATCCTCATTCTTCAATCCTCAGTACCCAAACCTGAATCTTCAATCCTCAATCCTCAATCCTCAATCCTCAATCCTCAACCCTCATTCTTCAATCCTCAATACCCAATCCTCAATCTTCAATCCTCAATCCTCAATCCCCAATTCTCAATCCTCAATCCTCAGTCCTCAGTCCTCAAACCTCAATCCTCAACCCTCAGCCCTCATCGTCAATCCTCAATCCTCAATCCTCAATCCTTAACCTTCAATCCTCAATACTCAATCTTCAATACTCAAGCATCAATTCTCAACCCTCAATCCTCAATCCTCAATCCACAGTCCTCAATTCTCAATACTCAATCGTCAGTCTTCAATCCTCAATACTCTATCTTCTATCCTCAATCCTCAATCCTCATTCTTGAATCCTCAATACCCAATACTCAATCTTCAATCCTCAATCCTCAATCCTCAATTCTCGATCCTCTACCTTCAGTCCTCAATACTAAATCTTCAATCCTCAATCCTCGATCCTCAATCCTCAATGCTCAATCCTCAATCGTCCGTCTTCTATTCTCAATACTCAATCTTCAATCCTCAACACTCAATCCTCAATCCTCAATCCTCAATCCTCAATCATCAATCCTCTATCTTCAATACTCAATACTCAATCCTCAATCCCCAATCCTCAATCCTCAATCATCAATCCTCAACCTTCAATACTCATTCCTCAATCCTCAATCTTCAATCCTCAATACTCAACCATCAATCCTCAGTTCTCAACAATCAATAGAATATCCTGAATTCTCAGGATTCAATACTCAAACCTCAATCCTCAACCATCAGCCCTCATCCTCCGTCCTCAATACTCAATCCTCAATCCTCATTCTTGAGTCCCCGATACTCAATTTTCAATCCTCAATCCTCAATCCTCAATCCTCAATCCTCAATCCCCAGTCATCAATACTCAATCTTCAATACTCAATCCTCAATCCTCAATCCTCAATCCTCAATGCTCAATCCTCAATCCTCAATCCTCATTCCTCAAACCTCAATCCACAACCCTCAGTCCTGATCCTCAATTCTCAATTCTCAATCCTCAATCCTCAATCCTCAATCCTCAATCTTCAATCCTTAATAATCAATTTTCAATCCTCAATCCTCAATACTCAGTCATCAATCCTCATTCTTCAATCCTCAATACCCAATCCTCAATCATCAGTCTTCAATCCTCAATCCTCAGTCCTCAATCCTCAATCCTCAATCGTCAGTCTTCAATCCTCAATCCTCAATCGTCAGTCTTCAATCCTCAATACTCAATCTTCAATCCTCAATCCTCAATCGTCAGTCTTCTATCCTCAGTACTCAATCTTCAATCCTCAACACTCAATCATCTATCCTCAATCCTCAATCCTCATTCTTCAATCCTCAATACCCAATCCTCAATCTTCAATCCTCAATCCTGAATCCTCAGTCCTCAATCCTCAATCCTCAATCGTCAGTCTTCAATCCTCAATACTCAATCTTCAATCCTCAATCCTCAAACCTCAATCCTCAATCCTCATTCTTCGATCCTCAATACCCAATACTCAATCTTCAATCCTCAATCCTCAATCCTCATTTCTCAATGCTCTATCCTCAGTCCTCAGTCCTCAAACCTCAATCCTGAACCGTCATCCCCCACCCTCAATCGTCAATACTCAATCTTCAATCCTCAATCCTCAATCCTCAATACTCAATCTTCAATCATCAATTCTTAGTCCTCAAACCTCAATTCTGAATCCAAAATCCTGAATCCTCAATCTTCAGACCTCAGTCCTCAACAATCTGTTGTCAATCCTCAATCCTCAATAGAATATCCTCAATTCAAACTTTTCAATACTCAATACTCAATCTGCAATCTTCAAACCTCTATCCACAAACATCAATTCTCATCACTCAACACTCAACACTCAGTCCTCAATGTTCAATCCTCAATCCTCAATTCCCAATCTTCAATCCTCAATACTGAATCTTCAATCCTCAATCCTCAATCCACAATCGTCAGCCCTCAAACCTCAATTCTGAATCCTCAATCCTGAGTCCTCAATCTTCGGCCCTCAGTCCTCAACAATCAATTGTCAATACTCAATTCTCAATAGAATATCCTCAATTCACAGCTTTCAATACTCAATACTCAAACTGCAATCTTCAAACCTCTATCCACAAACATCAATACTCATCACTCAACCCTCAACACTCAGTCCTCAACGTTCAATCCTCAATCCTCAATCCTCAATCCTCAATCGTCAATCTTCAATCCTCAATACTCAATCTTCAATCCTCAATCCTCAATCCTCAATCCTCAACCCTCATTCTTCAATCCTCAATACCCAATCCTCAATCTTCAATCCTCAATCCTCAATCCCCAATTCTCAATCCTCAATCCTCAGTCCTCAGTCCTCAATCCCCAATCATCAATCCCCAATACTCAATACTCAATCCTCAATCCCCAATCCTCAATCATCAATCCTCATTCTTCAATCCTCACTACCCAATCCTCAATCTTCAGTCCTCAATCCTCAAACCCCAATTCTCAATCCTCAATCTTCAATCCTCAATACTCATTCTTCAATCCTCAATCCTTAACCCTCAACCCTCAATTTTCATTCCTCAATCCTCAATCCTCAATCCTCAATCCTCATTCTTCAATCCTCAATACCCAATCCTCAATCTTCAATCCTCAATCGTCAATCCTCAATTCTCAATCCTCAATCCTCAGTCCTCAGTCCTCAAACCTCAATCCTCAACCCTCAGCCCTCATCCTCAATACTGAATCCTCAATTCTCAATCCTCAATTCTCAATCCTCAATCTTCAATCCTCAATACTCAATTTTCAATCCTCAATCCTCAGTCCTCAAACCTCAATTCTGAATCCTCAATCCTGAATCCTCAGACTTCGGCCCTCAGTCCTCAACAATCTGTTGTCAATCCTCAATCCTCAATAGAATATCCTCAATTCAATGTTTTCAATACTCAATACTCAATCTGCATTCTTCAAACCTCTATCCGCAAACATCAATTCTCATCACTCAACACTCAACACTCAGTCCTCAATGTTCAATCCTCAATCCTCAATTCCCAATCTTCAATCCTCAATACTGAATCTTCTATCCTCAATCCTCAATCCACAATCCTCAGTCCTCAGTCCTCAAACCTTAACCGTCAATCCTCTATCCCCAATCCTCAATCCTCAGTCCTCAATCATCAGTCCTCAATCTTCAATACTCAATCCTCAATCCTCAATCCTCAATCCTCAATCCTCATTCCTCAATCCTCAACCCTCAACCCTCATTCTTCAATCCTCAATACCCAATCCTCAATCTTCAATCCTCAATCATCAATCCTCAGTCCTCAATCCTCAATCCTCAATCGTCAGTCTTCAATTCTCAATACTCAATCTTCAATCCTCAATACTCAAACCTCAATCCTCAATCCTCATTCTTCGATCCTCAATACCCAATACTCAATCTTCAATCCTCAATCCTCAATCCTCATTTCTCAATGCTCTATCCTCAGTCCTCAGCCCTCAAACCTCAATCCTGAACCGTCAGCCCCCATCCTCAATCGTCAAAACTCAATCTTCAATCCTCAATCCTCAATCCTCAATACTCAATCTTCAATCCTCAATCCTTAGTCCTCAAACCTCAATTCTGAATCCAAAATCCTGAATCATCAATCTTCAGACCTCAGTCCTCAACAATCTGTTGTCAATCTTCAATCCTCAATAGAATATCCTCTATTCAAAGTTTTCAATACTCAATACTCGATCTGCAATCTTCAAACCTCTATCCACAAACATCAATTCTCATCACTCAACACTCAACACTCAGTCCTCAATGTTCAATCCTCAATCCTCAATTCCCAATCTTCAATCCTCAATACTGAATCTTCAATCCTCAATCCTCAATCCACAATAGAATATCCTCAATTCACAGCTTTCAATACTCAATACTCAAACTGCAATCTTCAAACCTCTATCCACAAACATCAATACTCATCTCTCAACCCTCAACACTCAGTCCTCAACGTTCAATCCTCAATCCTCAATCGTCAATCTTCAATCCTCAATACTCAATCTTCAATCCTCAATCCTCAATACTCAATCCTCAATCCTCATTCTTCAATCCTCAGTACCCAAACCTGAATCTTCAATCCTCAATCCTCAATCCTCAATCCTCAACCCTCAACCCTCATTCTTCAATCCTCAATACCCAATCCTCAATCTTCAATCCTCAATCCTCAATCCCCAATTCCCAATCCTCAATCCTCAGTCCTCAGTCCTCAAACCTCAATCCTCAACCCTCAGCCCTCATCGTCAATCCTCAATCCTCAATCCTCAATCCTTAACCTTCAATCCCCAATACTCAATCTTCAATCCTCAATCATCAATTCTCAACCCTCAATCCTCAATCCTCAATCGTCCGTCTTCTATCCTCAGTACTCAATCTTCAATCTTCAACACTCAATCCTCAATCCTCAATCCTCAATCTTGAATCCTCAATACCCAATACTCAATCTTCAATCCTCAATCCTCAATCCTCAATTCTCAATCCTCTACCTTCAGTCCACAATACTAAATCTTCAATCCTCAATCCTCGATCCTCAATCCTCAATCCTCAATCCTCAATCGTCCGTCTTCTATCCTCAGTACTCAATCTTCAATCTTCAACACTCAATCCTCAATCCTCAATCCTCAATCCTCATTCTTCAATCCTCACTACCCAATCCTCAATCTTCAATCCTCAATCGTCAATCCTCAATTCTCAATCCTCTATCTTCAATCCTAAATACTAAATCTTCAATCCTCAATCCTCAATCCTCAATCCTCAATTCTCATTCTACAATCCTCAATACTCAATCTTGAATCATCAATCGCCAACTCTCAATCCTCAATCCTCAATCCTCAATCGTCACTCCTCAATCCCCAATCCTCAATCTTCAATCCTCAATCCTCAATCCTCAATCCTCAATCCTCAATCCTCAATCCTCGATCCTCAATCGTCAGTCTTCAACCCTCAATACTCAATCTTCAATCCTCAATACTCAATCTTCAATCCTCAGTCCTCAATCCTCAATCCCCAATCCTCAATCCTGAATCCTCAATCGTCAGTCTTCAACCCTCAATACTCAATCTTCAATACGCAACACTCAATCCTCAATCCTCAATCCTCAATGCTCAATCCTCATTCTTCAGTCATCAATACCCAATCCTCAATCTTCAATCCTCAATCCTCAATCCTCAATTCTCAATCCCCTATCTTCAATCCTCTATACTAAATCTTCAATCCTCGATCCTCAATCCTCAATCCTCAACCCTCATTCTACAATCCTCAATACTCAATCTTCAATCCTCAATCCTCAATCCTCAATCCTCAATACTCAATCTTCAATCCTCAATCCTTAGTCCTCAAACCTCAATTCTGAATCCTCAATCCTGAATCCTCAATCTTCAGACCTCAGTCCTCAACAATCTGTTGTCAATCCTCAATCCTCAATAGAATATCCTCAATTCAAAGTTTTCAATAGTCAATACTCAATCTGCAATCTTCAAACCTCTATCCACAAACATCAATTCTCATCACTCAACACTCAATCCTCAGTCCTCATTCATCAATACTCAATCTTCAATCCTCAATCCTCAATCCTCAATCCTCAGTCCTCAATCCTCAATCCTGAATCCTCAATCTTCAATCCTCATTCTTCAACCCTCAGTACCCAATTCTCAATCTTCAATCCTCAATCCTAAATCCTCAATTCTCAATCCTCAATCCTCAGTCCTCAGTCCTCAAACCTCAATCCTCAGCCCTCAGCCCTCATCCTCAATCCTCAATCCTCAATCCTCAATCCTCATTCTTCAATCCTCAATACCCAATACTCAATCTTCAATCCTCAATCCTCATTCCTCATTTCTCAATGCTCTATCCTCAGTCCTCAGTCCTCAAACCTCAATCCTCAATCGTCAGCCCGCATCCTCAATCCTCAATCCTCGATCTTCAGTCCTCAATCCTCAATCCTCAATACTCAATCTTCAATCCTCAATCCTTAGCCCTCAAACCCCAATTCTGAATCCTCAATCCTGAATCCTCAATCTTCAGACCTCAGTCCTAATCATTCTGTTGTCAATCCTCAATCCTCAATAGAATATCCTCAATTCAAAGTTTTCAATACTCAATACTCAATCTGCAATCTTCAAACCTCTATCCACAAACATCAATTCTCATCACTCAACACTCAACACTCAGTCCTCAATGTTCAATCCTCGATCCTCAATTCCCAATCTTCAATCCTCAATACTGAATCTTCAATCCTCAATCCTCAATCCTCAATCTTCAATCCTCAATCCTCAATCCTCAATTCTCAATCATCAATCCTCAGTCCTCAGTCCTCAAACCTCAATCCTCAATCCTCGTTCCTCAATCCTCAATTTTCAATACCCAAAAGTCAATCTCCAATCCTAGATCCTCAATCCCCAATCCTCAGTCCTTAATCCTCAATCTTCAATCCTCAATCGCCAGTCCTCAATCCTCAATCCTCTATGCTGAATCGTCAATCCTCAAGCCTCAGTCCTCAATCCTCAATCCTCAATCCTCAAACCTCAATCCTCAACCGTCAGTCCTCGTCCTCAATCCTCAGCCCTCAATCCTCAATCCTCAATCTTCAATCCTCAATCCTCAATCCTCAATCCTCAATCTTCAATCCTCGATACTCAATCTTCAATCCTCAATCCTCAATCCTCAATCCACAATCCTCAATCCTCAATCCTGAATCCTCAATCTTCAATCCACAATACTCAATCTGCAATCCTCAATCCTCAATCCTCAGTGATCAATACTCAATCTTCAATACTTAATCCTCAATCCTCAATCCTCAATCCTCAATCCTCAATCCTCATTCCACAATTCTCATTTCTCAACCCTCAATCCTCAACCCTTAGTCCCCATCCTCAATTCTCAATTCGCAATCCTCAATCCTCAATTCTCAATCTTCATCCTCAATATTCAATCTCCAATCCTAGATCCCCAATCCTCAATCCTCAATCCTCAATCCTCAATCCTCAATCTTCAATCCTCAATACTCAATCTTCAATCCTCAATACTCAATCCTCAATCCTCAATCCTCAATCCTCAATCCTGAATCCTCAATCTTCAATCCACAATACTCAATCTGCAATCCTCAATCCTCAATGCTCAGTGATCAATACTCAATCTTCAATACTCAATCCTCAATCATCAATCCTCAATCCTCAATTCTCAATCCTCATTCTTCAAACCTCAATACCCAATTCTCAATCTTCATCCTCAATAATCAATCTCCAATCCTAGATCCCCAATCCTCAATCCTCAATCCCCAATCTTCAATCCTCAATAATCAATCTGCAATCCTAGATCCTCAATCCTCAATCCTCAACCCTCAATCATCAATTATCATTCTTCAAACCTCAATACCCAATCCTCAATCTTCAATCCTCAATGCTCAATCCTCAATCCTCAAGCCTCAGTCCTCAATCCTCAATCCTCAATCCTCAAACCTCAATCCTCAACCGTCAGTCCTCGTCCTCAATCCTCAACCCTCAATCCTCAGTCCTCAATCTTCGATCATCACCAATCAATCTTCAATCCTCAATCATCAATCCTCAATCCTCAGTCCTCAATCCTCAATATTCAACACTCAACCCTCAACCATCAATCCTCAATACTCAACTATCAATCCTCAATTCTCAATACTCAATAGAACATCCTGAACACTTATGGTTCAATACTCAATCCAGAATATTCAATAATCAAATCTCAAACCTCAAGCATCAATTCTCAACACTCAATTCTCAACACTCAGTCCTCTCTCTTCAATCCTACATCCTCAACCCTCAATCCTCAAGCGTCAATCCTCAATCCTCATTCTTCAATCCTCAATACCCAATACTCAATCTTCAATCCTCAACCCTCAATCCTCATTTCTCAATGCTCTATCCTCTGTCCTCAGTCCTCAAACCTCAATCCTCAACCGTCAGCCCCCATGCTCGATCCTCAATCCTCGATCTTCAATCCTCAATCCTCAATCCTCAATACTCAATCTTCAATCCTCAATCCTTAGTCCTCAAACCTCAATTCTGAATCCTCAATCCTGAATCCTCAATCTTCAGACCTCAGTCCTAATCAATATGTTGTCAATCCTCAATCCTCAATAGAATATCCTCAATTCAAAGTTTTCAATACTCAATACTCAATCTGCAATCTTCAAACCTCTATCCACAAACATCAATTCTCATCACTCAACCCTCAACACTCAGTCCTCAACGTTCAATCCTCAATCCTCAATCCTCAATCCTCAATCCTCAATCCTCAATCCTCATTCCTCAATCCTCAACCCTCATTCTTCAATCCTCAATACCCAATCCTCAATCTTCAATCCTCAATCCTCAATCCCCAATTCTCAATCCTCAATCCTCAGTCCTCAGTCCTCAAACCTCAATCCTCAACCCTCAGCCCTCATCGTCAATCCTCAATCCTCAATCCTCAATCCTTAACCTTCAATCCTCAAAACTCAATCTTCAATCCTCAATCATCAATTCTCAACCCTCAATCCTCAATCCTCAATCCTCAGTCCACAATTCTCAATACTCAATCGTCAGTCTTCAATCCTCAATACTCAATCATCTATCCTCAATCCTCAATCCTCAATCCTCAATCCTCATTCTTGAATCCTCAATACCCAATACTCAATCTTCAATCCTCAATCCTCAATCCTCAATTCTCAATCCTCTACCTTCAGTCCTCAATACTATATCTTCAATCCTCAATCCTCGATCCTCAATCCACAATCCTCAATCCTCAATCGTCCGTCATCTATCCTCAATACTCAATCTTCAATCCTCAACACTCAATCCTCAATCCTCAATCCTCAATCCTCAATCATCAATCCTCAATCTTCAATACACAATACTCAATCTTCAATCCCCAATCCTCAATCCTCAATCATCAATCCTCAACCTTCAATACTCATTCCTCAATCCTCAATCTTCAATCCTCAATACTCAACCATCAATCCTCAGTTCTCAACACTCAATAGAATATCCTGAATTCTCAGGATTCAATACTCAAACCTCAATCCTCAACCCTCAGCCCTCATCCTCCGTCCTCAATCCTCAATCCTCATTCCTCATTCTTGAGTCCCCGATACTCAATTTTCAATCCTCAATCCTCAATCCTCAATCCTCAATCCTCAATCCTCAGTCATCAATACTCAATCTTCAATACTCAATCCTCAATCCTCAATCCTCAATCCTCAATACTCAATCCTCAATCCTCAATCCTCATTCCTCAAACCTCAATCCACAACCCTCAGTCCCCATCCTCAATTCTCAATTCTCAATCCTCAATCCTTAATCCTCAATCTTCAATCCTTAATAATCAATTTTCAATCCTCAATCCTCAATACTCAGTCATCATTCCTCAATCCTCAACCCTCATTCTTCAATCCTCAATACCCAATCCTCAATCTTCAATCCTCAATCCTCAATCCCCAATTCTCAATCCTCAATCCTCAGTCCTCAGTCCTCAAACCTCAATCCTCAACCCTCAGCCCTCATCGTCAATCCTCAATCCTCAATCCTCAATCCTTAACCTTCAATCCTCAATACTCAATCTTCAATCCTCAATCATCAATTCTCAACCCTCAATCCTCAATCCTCAATCCTCAGTCCTCAATTCTCAATACTCAATCGTCAGTCTTCAATCCTCAATACTCAATCTTCTATCCTCAATCCTCAATCCTCAATCCTCAATCCTCATTCTTGAATCCTCAATACCCAATACTCAATCTTGAATCCTCAATCCTCAATCCTCATTCTTCAAAGCTCAATACCCAATCCTCAATCATCAATCTTCAATCCTCAATCCTCAGTCCTCAATCCTCAATCCTCAATCGTCAGTCTTCAATCCTCAATACTCAATCTTCAATCCTCAATCCTCAAACCTCAATCCTCAATCCTCATTCTTCAATCCTCAATACCCAATACTCAATCCTCAATCATCAATCCTCAATCCCCATTTCTCAATGCTCTATCCTCAGTCCTCAGTCCTCAAACCTCAATCCTCAACCGTCAGCCCCCATCCTCAATCCTCAATACTCAATCTTCAATCCTCAATCCTCAATCCTCAATACCCAATCTTCAATCCTTAATCCTTAGTCCTCAAACCTCAATTCTGAATCCTCAAACCTGAATCCTCAATCTTCAGACCTCAGTCCTCAACAATCTATTGTCAATCCTCAATCCTCAATAGAATATCCTCAGTTCAAAGTTTTCAATAGTCAATACTCAATCTGCAATCTTCAAACCTCTATCCACAAACATCAATTCTCATCACTCAACACTCAATCCTCAGTCCTCAATCATCAATCCTCAATCTTCAATACTCAATCCTCAATCCTCAATCCTCATTCCTCATTCCTCAATCATCAGTCCTCAATCTTCAACACTCAATCCTCAATCCTCAATCGTCAGTCTTCTATCCTCAATACTCAATCTTCAATCCTCAACACTGAATCCTCTATCCTCAATCCTCAATCCTCATTCTTCAACCCTCAATACCCAATCCTCAATCTTCAATCCTCAATCCTCAATCCTCAGTCCTCAATCCTCATTTCTCAATGCTCTATCCTCAGTCCTCAGTCCTCAAACCTCAATCCTCAACCCTCAGCCCTCATCCTCAATACTGAATCCTCAATTCTCAATCCTCAATCTTCAATCCTCAATACTCAATCTTCAATCCTCAATCCTCAGTCCTCCAACCTCAATTCTGTATCCTCAATCCTGAATCCTCAACCTTCAGACCTCAGTCCTCAACAATCTGTTGTCAATCCTCAATCCTCAATAGAATATCCTCAATTCAAAGCTTTCAATACTCAATACGCAATCTGCAATCTTCAAACCTCTATCCACAAACATCAATTCTCATCACTCAACACTCAACACTCAGTCCTCAATGTTCAATCCTCAATCCTCAATTCCCAATCTTCAATCCTCAATACTGAATCTTCAATCGTCAATCCTCAATCCACAATCGTCAGACCTCAAACCTCAATTCTGAATCCTCAAACCTGAGTCCTCAATCTTCGGCCCTCAGTCCTCAACAATCAATTGTCAATCCTCAATCCTCAATAGAATATCCTCAATTCACAGCTTTCAATACTCAATACTCAAACTGCAATCTTCAAACCTCTATCCACAAACATCAATACTCATCACTCAACCCTCAACACTCAGTCCTCAACGTTCAATCCTCAATCCTCAATCCTCAATCCTCAATCCTCAATCCTCAATCCTCATTCCTCAATCCTCAACCCTCATTCTTCAATCCTCAATACCCAATCCTCAATCTTCAATCCTCGATCCTCAATCCCCAATTCTCAATCCTCAATCCTCAGTCCTCAGTCCTCAAACCTCAATCCTCAACCCTCAGCCCTCATCGTCAATCCTCAATCCTCAATCCTCAATCCTTAACCTTCAATCCTCAAAACTCAATCTTCAATCCTCAATCATCAATTCTCAACCCTCAATCCTCAATCCTCAATCCTCAGTCCACAATTCTCAATACTCAATCGTCAGTCTTCAATCCTCAATACTCAATCATCTATCCTCAATCCTCAATCCTCAATCCTCAATCCTCAATCCTCATTCTTGAATCCTCAATACCCAATACTCAATCTTCAATCCTCAATCCTCAATCCTCAATTCTCAATCCTCAATCCTCAGTCCTCAGTCCTCAAACCTCAATCCTCAACCCTCAGCCCTCATCGTCAATCCTCAATCCTCAATCCTCAATCCTTAACCTGCAATCCTCAATACTCAATCTTCAATCCTCAATCATCAATTCTCAACCCTCAATCCTCAATACTCAATCTTCAATCCTCAACACTCAATCCTCTATCCTCAATCCTCAATCCTCATTCTTCAACCCTCAATACCCAATCCTCAATCTTCAATCCTCAATCCTCAATCCTCAATCCTCAATCCTCAATCCTCAATCCTCATTCCTCAATCCTCAACCCTCATTCTTCAATCCTCAATATCCAATCCTCAATCTTCAATCCTCAATCCTCAATCATCAATTCTCAACCCTCAATCCTCAATCCTCAATCCTCAGTCCACAATTCTCAATACTCAATCGTCAGTCTTCAATCCTCAATACTCAATCATCTATCCTCAATCCTCAATCCTCAATCCTCAATCCACATTCTTGAATCCTCAATACCCAATACTCAATCTTCAATCCTCAATCCTCAATCCTCAATTCTCAATCCTCTACCTTCAGTCCTCAATACTATATCTTCAATCCTCAATCCTCGATCCTCAATCCTCAATCCTCAATCCTCAATCGTCCGTCATCTATCCTCAATACTCAATCTTCAATCCTCAACACTCAATCCTCAATCCTCAATCCTCAATCCTCAATCATCAATCCTCAACCTTCAATACTCAATACTCAATCTTCAATCCCCAATCCTCAATCCTCAATCATCAATCCTCAACCTTCAATACTCATTCCTCAATCCTCAATCTTCAATCCTCAATACTCAACCATCAATCCTCAGTTCTCAACACTCAATAGAATATCCTGAATTCTCAGGATTCAATACTCAAACCTCAATCCTCAACCCTCAGCCCTCATCCTCCGTCCTCAATCCTCAATCCTCATTCCTCATTCTTGAGTCCCCGATACTCAATCTTCAATCCTCAATCCTCAAACCTCAATCCTCAATCCTCATTCTTCGATCCTCAATACCCAATACTCAATCTTCAATCCTCAATCCTCAATCCTCATTTCTCAATGCTCTATCCTCAGTCCTCTGTCCTCAAACCTCAATCCTGAACCGTCAGCCCCCATCCTCAATCGTCAATACTCAATCATCAATCCTCAATCCTCAATCCTCAATACTCAATCTTCAATCCTCAATCCTTAGTCCTCAAACCTCAACTCTGAGTCCAAAATCCTGAATCCTCAATCTTCAGACCTCAGTCCTCAACAATCTGTTGTCAATCCTCAATCCTCAATAGAATATCCTCAATTCACAGCTTTCAATACTAAATACTCAAACTGCAATCTTCAAACCTCTATCCACAAACATCAATACTCATCACTCAACCCTCAACACTCAGTCCTCAACTTTCAATCCTCAATCCTCAATCCTCAATCCTCAATCGTCAATCTTCAATCCTCAATACTCAATCTTCAATCCTCATTCCTCAATCCTCAATCCTCAATCCTCATTCTTCAATCCTCAGTACCCAAACCTGAATCTTCAATCCTCAATCCTCAATCCTCAGTCCTCAATCCTCAACCCTCATTCTTCAATCCTCAATACCCAATCCTCAATCTTCAATCCTCAATCCTCAATCCCCAATTCTCAATCCTCAATCCTCAGTCCTCAGTCCTCAAACCTCAATCCTCAACCCTCAGCCCTCATCGTCAATCCTCAATCCTCAATCCTCAATCCTTAACCTTCAATCCTCAATACTCAATCTTCAATCCTCAATCATCAATTCTCAACCCTCAATCCTCAATCCTCAATCCTCAGTCCTCAATTCTCAATACTCAATCGTCAGTCTTCAATCCTCAATACTCAATCTTCTATCCTCAATCCTCAATCCTCAATCCTCATTCTTGAATCCTCAATACCCAATACTCAATCTTCAATCCTCAATCCTCAATCCTCATTCTTCAAAGCTCAATACCCAATCCTCAATCATCAATCTTCAATCCTCAATCCTCAGTCCTCAATCCTCAATCCTCAATCGTCAGTCTTCAATCCTCAATACTCAATCTTCAATCCTCAATCCTCAAACCTCAATCCTCAATCCTCATTCTTCAATCCTCAATACCCAATACTCAATCTTCAATCATCAATCCTCAATCCCCATTTCTCAATGCTCTATCCTCAGTCCTCAGTCCTCAAACCTCAATCCTCAACCGTCAGCCCCCATCCTCAATCCTCAATACTCAATCTTCAATCCTCAATCCTCAATCCTCAATACCCAATCTTCAATCCTCAATCCTTAGTCCTCAAACCTCAATTCTGAATCCTCAAACCTGAATCCTCAATCTTCAGACCTCAGTCCTCAACAATCTGTTGTCAATCCTCAATCCTCAATAGAATATCCTCAATTCAAAGTTTTCAATAGTCAATACTCAATCTGCAATCTTCAAACCTCTATCCACAAACATCAATTCTCATCACTCAACACTCAATCCTCAGTCCTCAATCATCAATCCTCAATCTTCAATACTCAATCCTCAATCCTCAATCCTCATTCCTCATTCCTCAATCATCAGTCCTCAATCTTCAACACTCAATCCTCAATCCTCAATCGTCAGTCTTCTATCCTCAATACTCAATCTTCAATCCTCAACACTGAATCCTCTATCCTCAATACTCAATCCTCATTCTTCAACCCTCAATACCCAATCCTCAATCTTCAATCCTCAATCCTCAATCCTCAGTCCTCAATCATCATTTCTCAATGCTCTATCCTCAGTCCTCAGTCCTCAAACCTCAATCCTCAACCCTCAGCCCTCATCCTCAATACTGAATCCTCAATTCTCAATCCTCAATCTTCAATCCTCAATACTCAATCTTCAATCCTCAATCCTCAGTCCTCAAACCTCAATTCTGTATCCTCAATCCTGAATCCTCAGTCTCCGGCCCTCAGTCCTCAACAATCTGTTGTCAAACCTCAATCCTCAATAGAATATCCTCAATTCAATGTTTTCAATACTCAATACTCAATCTGCATTCTTCAAACCTCTATCCACAAACATCAATTCTCATCACTCAACACTCAACACTCAGTCCTCAATGTTCAATCCTCAATCCCCAATTCCCAATCTTCAATCCTCAATACTGAATCTTCTATCCTCAATCCTCAATCCACAATCCTCAGACCTCAGTCCTCAAACCCCAATCCTCAATCCTCAGTCCTCAATCATCAATCCTCAATCTTCAATACTCAATCCTCAATCCCCAATCCTCAATCCTCAATCCTCAATCCTCATTCTTCAATCCTCAATACCCAATCCTCAATCTTCAATCCTCAATCCTCAATCCTCAGTCCTCAATCCTCAATCGTCAGTCTTCAATCCTCAATACTCAATCTTCAATCCTCAATCCTCAAACCTCAATCCTCAATCCTCATTCTTCAATCCTCAATACCCAATACTCAATCTTCAATCCTCAATCCTCAATCCTCATTTCTCAATGCTCTATCCTCAGTCCTCAGTCCTCAAACCTCAATCCTGAACCGTCAGCCCCCATCCTCAATCCTCAATACTCAATCTTCAATCCTCAATCCTCAATACTCAATCCTCAATCCTCAATCCTCATTCCTCAAACCTCAATCCACAACCCTCAGTCCCCATCCTCAATTCTCAATTCTCAATCCTCAATCCTTAATCCTCAATCTTCAATCCTTAATAATCAATTTTCAATCCTCAATCCTCAATACTCAGTCATCATTCCTCAATCCTCAACCCTCATTCTTCAATCCTCAATACCCAATCCTCAATCTTCAATCCTCAATCCTCAATCCCCAATTCTCAATCCTCAATCCTCAGTCCTCAGTCCTCAAACCTCAATCCTCAACCCTCAGCCCTCATCGTCAATCCTCAATCCTCAATCCTCAATCCTTAACCTTCAATCCTCAATACTCAATCTTCAATCCTCAATCATCAATTCTCAACCCTCAATCCTCAATCCTCAATCCTCAGTCCTCAATTCTCAATACTCAATCGTCAGTCTTCAATCCTCAATACTCAATCTTCTATCCTCAATCCTCAATCCTCAATCCTCAATCCTCATTCTTGAATCCTCAATACCCAATACTCAATCTTGAATCCTCAATCCTCAATCCTCATTCTTCAAAGCTCAATACCCAATCCTCAATCATCAATCTTCAATCCTCAATCCTCAGTCCTCAATCCTCAATCCTCAATCGTCAGTCTTCAATCCTCAATACTCAATCTTCAATCCTCAATCCTCAAACCTCAATCCTCAATCCTCATTCTTCAATCCTCAATACCCAATACTCAATCCTCAATCATCAATCCTCAATCCCCATTTCTCAATGCTCTATCCTCAGTCCTCAGTCCTCAAACCTCAATCCTCAACCGTCAGCCCCCATCCTCAATCCTCAATACTCAATCTTCAATCCTCAATCCTCAATCCTCAATACCCAATCTTCAATCCTTAATCCTTAGTCCTCAAACCTCAATTCTGAATCCTCAAACCTGAATCCTCAATCTTCAGACCTCAGTCCTCAACAATCTATTGTCAATCCTCAATCCTCAATAGAATATCCTCAATTCAAAGTTTTCAATAGTCAATACTCAATCTGCAATCTTCAAACCTCTATCCACAAACATCAATTCTCATCACTCAACACTCAATCCTCAGTCCTCAATCATCAATCCTCAATCTTCAATACTCAATCCTCAATCCTCAATCCTCATTCCTCATTCCTCAATCATCAGTCCTCAATCTTCAACACTCAATCCTCAATCCTCAATCGTCAGTCTTCTATCCTCAATACTCAATCTTCAATCCTCAACACTGAATCCTCTATCCTCAATCCTCAATCCTCATTCTTCAACCCTCAATACCCAATCCTCAATCTTCAATCCTCAATCCTCAATCCTCAGTCCTCAATCCTCATTTCTCAATGCTCTATCCTCAGTCCTCAGTCCTCAAACCTCAATCCTCAACCCTCAGCCCTCATCCTCAATACTGAATCCTCAATTCTCAATCCTCAATCTTCAATCCTCAATACTCAATCTTCAATCCTCAATCCTCAGTCCTCAAACCTCAATTCTGTATCCTCAATCCTGAATCCTCAACCTTCAGACCTCAGTCCTCAACAATCTGTTGTCAATCCTCAATCCTCAATAGAATATCCTCAATTCAAAGCTTTCAATACTCAATACGCAATCTGCAATCTTCAAACCTCTATCCACAAACATCAATTCTCATCACTCAACACTCAACACTCAGTCCACAATGTTCAATCCTCAATCCTCAATTCCCAATCTTCAATCCTCAATACTGAATCTTCAATCGTCAATCCTCAATCCACAATCGTCAGCCCTCAAACCTCAATTCTGAATCCTCAAACCTGAGTCCTCAATCTTCGGCCCTCAGTCCTCAACAATCAATTGTCAATCCTCAATCCTCAATAGAATATCCTCAATTCACAGCTTTCAATACTCAATACTCAAACTGCAATCTTCAAACCTCTATCCACAAACATCAATACTCATCACTCAACCCTCAACACTCAGTCCTCAACGTTCAATCCTCAATCCTCAATCCTCAATCCTCAATCCTCAATCCTCAATCCTCATTCCTCAATCCTTAACCCTCATTCTTCAATCCTCAATACCCAATCCTCAATCTTCAATCCTCGATCCTCAATCCCCAATTCTCAATCCTCAATCCTCAGTCCTCAGTCCTCAAACCTCAATCCTCAACCCTCAGCCCTCATCGTCAATCCTCAATCCTCAATCCTCAATCCTTAACCTTCAATCCTCAAAACTCAATCTTCAATCCTCAATCATCAATTCTCAACCCTCAATCCTCAATCCTCAATCCTCAGTCCACAATTCTCAATACTCAATCGTCAGTCTTCAATCCTCAATACTCAATCATCTATCCTCAATCCTCAATCCTCAATCCTCAATCCTCAATCCTCATTCTTGAATCCTCAATACCCAATACTCAATCTTCAATCCTCAATCCTCAATCCTCAATTCTCAATCCTCAATCCTCAGTCCTCAGTCCTCAAACCTCAATCCTCAACCCTCAGCCCTCATCTTCAATCCTCAATCCTCAATCCTCAATCCTTAACCTGCAATCCTCAATACTCAATCTTCAATCCTCAATCATCAATTCTCAACCCTCAATCCTCAATACTCAATCTTCAATCCTCAACACTCAATCCTCTATCCTCAATCCTCAATCCTCATTCTTCAACCCTCAATACCCAATCCTCAATCTTCAATCCTCAATCCTCAATCCTCAATCCTCAATCCTCAATCCTCAATCCTCATTCCTCAATCCTCAACCCTCATTCTTCAATCCTCAATACCCAATCCTCAATCTTCAATCCTCAATCCTCAATCATCAATTCTCAACCCTCAATCCTCAATCCTCAATCCTCAGTCCACAATTCTCAATACTCAATCGTCAGTCTTCAATCCTCAATACTCAATCATCTATCCTCAATCCTCAATCCTCAATCCTCAATCCACATTCTTGAATCCTCAATACCCAATACTCAATCTTCAATCCTCAATCCTCAATCCTCAATTCTCAATCCTCTACCTTCAGTCCTCAATACTATATCTTCAATCCTCAATCCTCGATCCTCAATCCTCAATCCTCAATCCTCAATCGTCCGTCATCTATCCTCAATACTCAATCTTCAATCCTCAACACTCAATCCTCAATCCTCAATCCTCAATCCTCAATCATCAATCCTCAACCTTCAATACTCAATACTCAATCTTCAATCCCCAATCCTCAATCCTCAATCATCAATCCTCAACCTTCAATACTCATTCCTCAATCCTCAATCTTCAATCCTCAATACTCAACCATCAATCCTCAGTTCTCAACACTCAATAGAATATCCTGAATTCTCAGGATTCAATACTCAAACCTCAATCCTCAACCCTCAGCCCTCATCCTCCGTCCTCAATCCTCAATCCTCATTCCTCATTCTTGAGTCCCCGATACTCAATCTTCAATCCTCAATCCTCAAACCTCAATCCTCAATCCTCATTCTTCGATCCTCAATACCCAATACTCAATCTTCAATCCTCAATCCTC
This sequence comes from Calliopsis andreniformis, assembly GCF_051401765.1. Classification (NCBI taxonomy): domain Eukaryota; kingdom Metazoa; phylum Arthropoda; class Insecta; order Hymenoptera; family Andrenidae; genus Calliopsis; species Calliopsis andreniformis. The sequence goes on along the minus strand of NW_027480704.1, from coordinate 252,090 downwards.
AATCCTCATTTCTCAATGCTCTATCCTCAATCCTTAGTCCTCAAACCTCAACTCTGAGTCCAAAATCCTGAATCCTCAATCTTCAGACCTCAGTCCTCAACAATCTGTTGTCAATCCTCAATCCTCAATAGAATATCCTCAATTCACAGCTTTCAATACTAAATACTCAAACTGCAATCTTCAAACCTCTATCCACAAACATCAATACTCATCACTCAACCCTCAACACTCAGTCCTCAACTTTCAATCCTCAATCCTCAATCCTCAATCCTCAATCGTCAATCTTCAATCCTCAATACTCAATCTTCAATCCTCATTCCTCAATCCTCAATCCTCAATCCTCATTCTTCAATCCTCAGTACCCAAACCTGAATCTTCAATCCTCAATCCTCAATCCTCAGTCCTCAATCCTCAACCCTCATTCTTCAATCCTCAATACCCAATCCTCAATCTTCAATCCTCAATCCTCAATCCCCAATTCTCAATCCTCAATCCTCAGTCCTCTGTCCTCAAACCTCAATCCTCAACCCTCAGCCCTCATCGTCAATCCTCAATCCTCAATCCTCAATCCTTAACCTTCAATCCTCAATACTCAATCTTCAATCCTCAATCATCAATTCTCAACCCTCAATCCTCAATCCTCAATCCTCAGTCCTCAATTCTCAATACTCAATCGTCAGTCTTCAATCCTCAATACTCAATCTTCTATCCTCAATCCTCAATCCTCAATCCTCATTCTTGAATCCTCAATACCCAATACTTAATCTTCAATCCTCAATCCTCAATCCTCATTCTTCAAAGCTCAATACCCAATCCTCAATCATCAATCTTCAATCCTCAATCCTCAGTCCTCAATCCTCAATCCTCAATCGTCAGTCTTCAATCCTCAATACTCAATCTTCAATCCTCAATCCTCAAACCTCAATCCTCAATCCTCATTCTTCAATCCTCAATACCCAATACTCAATCTTCAATCATCAATCCTCAATCCCCATTTCTCAATGCTCTATCCTCAGTCCTCAGTCCTCAAACCTCAATCCTCAACCGTCAGCCCCCATCCTCAATCCTCAATACTCAATCTTCAATCCTCAATCCTCAATCCTCAATACCCAATCTTCAATCCTCAATCCTTAGTCCTCAAACCTCAATTCTGAATCCTCAAACCTGAATCCTCAATCTTCAGACCTCAGTCCTCAACAATCTGTTGTCAATCCTCAATCCTCAATAGAATATCCTCAATTCAAAGTTTTCAATAGTCAATACTCAATCTGCAATCTTCAAACCTCTATCCACAAACATCAATTCTCATCACTCAACACTCAATCCTCAGTCCTCAATCATCAATCCTCAATCTTCAATACTCAATCCTCAATCCTCAATCCTCATTCCTCATTCCTCAATCATCAGTCCTCAATCTTCAACACTCAATCCTCAATCCTCAATCGTCAGTCTTCTATCCTCAATACTCAATCTTCAATCCTCAACACTGAATCCTCTATCCTCAATCCTCAATCCTCATTCTTCAACCCTCAATACCCAATCCTCAATCTTCAATCCTCAATCCTCAATCCTCAGTCCTCAATCATCATTTCTCAATGCTCTATCCTCAGTCCTCAGTCCTCAAACCTCAATCCTCAACCCTCAGCCCTCATCCTCAATACTGAATCCTCAATTCTCAATCCTCAATCTTCAATCCTCAATACTCAATCTTCAATCCTCAATCCTCAGTCCTCAAACCTCAATTCTGTATCCTCAATCCTGAATCCTCAGTCTCCGGCCCTCAGTCCTCAACAATCTGTTGTCAATCCTCAATCCTCAATAGAATATCCTCAATTCAATGTTTTCAATACTCAATACTCAATCTGCATTCTTCAAACCTCTATCCACAAACATCAATTCTCATCACTCAACACTCAACACTCAGTCCTAAATGTTCAATCCTCAATCCCCAATTCCCAATCTTCAATCCTCAATACTGAATCTTCTATCCTCAATCCTCAATCCACAATCCTCAGACCTCAGTCCTCAAACCCCAATCCTCAATCCTCAGTCCTCAATCATCAATCCTCAATCTTCAATACTCAATCCTCAATCCCCAATCCTCAATCCTCAATCCTCAATCCTCATTCTTCAATCCTCAATACCCAATCCTCAATCTTCAATCCTCAATCCTCAATCCTCAGTCCTCAATCCTCAATCGTCAGTCTTCAATCCTCAATACTCAATCTTCAATCCTCAATCCTCAAACCTCAATCCTCAATCCTCATTCTTCAATCCTCAATACCCAATACTCAATCTTCAATCCTCAATCCTCAATCCTCATTTCTCAATGCTCTATCCTCAGTCCTCAGTCCTCAAACCTCAATCCTGAACCGTCAGCCCCCATCCTCAATCCTCAATACTCAATCTTCAATCCTCAATCCTCAATCCTCAATACTCAATCTTCAATCCTCAATCCTTAGTCCTCAAACCCCAATTCTGAATCCAAAATCCTGAATCCTCAATCTTCAGACCTCAATCCTCAACCCTCAGCCCTCATCCTCCGTCCTCAATCCTCAATCCTCATTCCTCATTCTTGAGTCCCCGATACTCAATTTTCAATCCTCAATCCTCAATCCTCAATCCTCAATCCTCAATCCTCAGTCATCAATACTCAATCTTCAATACTCAATCCTCAATCCTCAATCCTCAATCCTCAATACTCAATCCTCAATCCTCAATCCTCATTCCTCAAACCTCAATCCACAACCCTCAGTCCCCATCCTCAATTCTCAATTCTCAATCCTCAATCCTTAATCCTCAATCTTCAATCCTTAATAATCAATTTTCAATCCTCAATCCTCTATACTCAGTCATCATTCCTCAATCCTCAACCCTCATTCTTCAATCCTCAATACCCAATCCTCAATCTTCAATCCTCAATCCTCAATCCCCAATTCTCAATCCTCAATCCTCAGTCCTCAGTCCTCAAACCTCAATCCTCAACCATCAGCCCTCATCGTCAATCCTCAATCCTCAATCCTCAATCCTTAACCTTCAATCCTCAATACACAATCTTCAATCCTCAATCATCAATTCTCAACCCTCAATCCTCAATACTCAATCTTCAATCCTCAACACTCAATCCTCTATCCTCAATCCTCAATCCTCATTCTTCAACCCTCAATACCCAATCCTCAATCTTCAATCCTCAATCCTCAATCCCCAATTCTCAATCCTCAATCCTCAGTCCTCAGTCCTCAAACCTCAATCCTCAACCCTCAGCCCTCATCGTCAATCCTCAATCCTCAATCCTCAATCCTTAACCTTCAATCCTCAATACACAATCTTCAATCCTCAATCATCAATTCTCAACCCTCAATCCTCAATCCTCAATCCTCATTCCTCATTCTTGAATCCTCAATACCCAATACTCAATCTTCAATCCTCAATCCTCAATCCTCAATTCTCAATCCTCTACCTTCAGTCCTCAATACTATATCTTCAATCCTCAATCCTCGATCCTCAATCCTCAATCCTCAATCCTCAATCGTCCGTCATCTATCCTCAATACTCAATCTTCAATCCTCAACACTCAATCCTCGATCCTCAATCCTCAATCCTCAATCATCAATACTCTACCTTCAATACTCAATACTCAATCTTCAATCCCCAATCCTCAATCCTCAATCATCAATCCTCAACCTTCAATACTCATTCCTCAATCCTCAATCTTCAATCCTCAATACTCAACCATCAATCCTCAGTTCTCAACACTCAATAGAACATCCTGAATTCTCAGGATTCAATACTCAAACCTCAATCCTCAACCCTCAGCCCTCATCCTCCGTCCTCAATCCTCAATCCTCATTCCTCATTCTTGAGTCCCCGATACTCAATCTTCAATCCTCAATCCTCAAACCTCAATCCTCAATCCTCATTCTTCGATCCTCAATACCCAATACTCAATCTTCAATCCTCAATCCTCAATCCTCATTTCTCAATGCTCTATCCTCAGTCCTATGTCCTCAAACCTCAATCCTGAACCGTCAGCCCCCATCCTCAATCGTCAATACTCAATCTTCAATCCTCAATCCTCAATCCTCAATACTCAATCTTCAATCCTCAATCCTTAGTCCTCAAACCTCAACTCTGAGTCCAAAATCCTGAATCCTCAATCTTCAGACCTCAGTCCTCAACAGTCTGTTGTCAATCCTCAATCCTCAATAGAATATCCTCAATTCACAGCTTTCAATACTAAATACTCAAACTGCAATCTTCAAACCTCTATCCACAAACATCAATACTCATCACTCAACCCTCAACACTCAGTCCTCAACGTTCAATCCTCAATCCTCAATCCTCAATCCTCAATCGTCAATCTTCAATCCTCAATTCTCAATCTTCAATCCTCATTCCTCAATCCTCAATCCTCAATCCTCATTCTTCAATCCTCAGTACCCAAACCTGTATCTTCAATCCTCAATCCTCAATCCTCAATCCTCAATCCTCAACCCTCATTCTTCAATCCTCAATACCCAATCCTCAATCTTCAATCCTCAATCCTCAATCCCCAATTCTCAATCCTCAATCCTCAGTCCTCAGTCCTCAAACCTCAATCCTCAACCCTCAGCCCTCATCGTCAATCCTCAATCCTCAATCCTCAATCCTTAACCTTCAATCCTCAATACTCAATCTTCAATCCTCAATCATCAATTCTCAACCCTCAATCCTCAATCCTCAATCCTCAGTCCTCAATTCTCAATACTCAATCGTCAGTCTTCAATCCTCAATACTCAATCTTCTATACTCAATCCTCAATCCTCAATCCTCAATCCTCATTCTTGAATCCTCAATACCCAATACTCAATCTTCAATCCTCAATCCTCAATCCTCATTCTTCAAAGCTCAATACCCAAACCTCAATCATCAATCTTCAATCCTCAATCCTCAGTCCTCAATCCTCAATCCTCAATCGTCAGTCTTCAATCCTCAATACTCAATCTTCAATCCTCAATCCTCAAACCTCAATCCTCAATCCTCATTCTTCAATCCTCAATACCCAATACTCAATCTTCAATCATCAATCCTCAATCCCCACTTCTCAATGCTCTATCCTCAGTCCTCAGTCCTCAAACCTCAATCCTCAACCGTCAGCCCCCATCCTCAATCCTCAATACTCAATCTTCAATCCTCAATCCTCAATCCTCAATACCCAATCTTCAATCCTCAATCCTTGGTCCTCAAACCTCAATTCTGAATCCTCAAATCTGAATCCTCAATCTTCAGACCTCAGTCCTCAACAATCTGTTGTCAATCCTCAATCCTCAATAGAATATCCTCAATTCAAAGTTTTCAATAGTCAATACTCAATCTGCAATCTTCCAACCTCTATCCACAAACATCAATTCTCATCACTCAACACTCAATCCTCAGTCCTCAATCATCAATCCTCAATCTTCAATACTCAATCCTCAATCCTCAATCCTCATTCCTCATTCCTCAATCATCAGTCCTCAATCTTCAACACTCAATCCTCAATCCTCAATCGTCAGTCTTCTATCCTCAATACTCAATCTTCAATCCTCAACACTGAGTCCTCTATCCTCAATCCTCAATCCTCATTCTTCAACCCTCAATACCCAATCCTCAATCTTCAATCCTCAATCCTCAATCCTCAGTCCTCAATCCTCATTTCTCAATGCTCTATCCTCAGTCCTCAGTCCTCAAACATCAATCCTCAACCCTCAGCCCTCATCCTCAATACTGAATCCTCAATTCTCAATCCTCAATCTTCAATCCTCAATACTCAATTTTCAATCCTCAATCCTCAGTCCTCAAACCTCAATTCTGAATCCTCAATCCTGAATCCTCAGTCTTCGGCCCTCAGTCCTCAACAATCTGTCGTCAATCCTCAATCCTCAATAGAATATCCTCAATTCAATGTTTTCAATACTCAATACTCAATCTGCATTCTTCAAACCTCTATCCACAAACATCAATTCTCATCACTCAACACTCAACACTCAGTCCTCAATGTTCAATCCTCAATCCCCAATTCCCAATCTTCAATCCTCAATACTGAATCTTCTATCCTCAATCCTCAATCCACAATCCTCAGACCTCAGTCCTCAAACCTTAACCCTCAATCCTCTATCCCCAATCCTCAATCCTCAGTCCTCAATCATCAATCCTCAATCTTCAATACTCAATCCTCAATCCTCAATCCTCAATCCTCAATCCTCATTCCTCAATCCTCAACCCTCAACCCTCATTCTTCAATCCTCAATACCCAATCCTCAATCTTCAATCCTCAATCATCAATCCTCAGTCCTCAATCCTCAATCCTCAATCGTCAGTCTTCAATCCTCAATACTCAATCTTCAATCCTCAATCCTCAAACCTCAATCCTCAATCCTCATTCTTCGATCCTCAATACCCAATACTCAATCTTCAATCCTCAATCCTCAATCCTCATTTCTCAATGCTCTATCCTCAGCCCTCAGCCCTCAAACCTCAATCCTGAACCGTCAGCCCCCATCCTCAATCGTCAATACTCAATCTTCTATCCTCAATCCTCAATCCTCAATACTCAATCTTCAATCCTCAATCCTTAGTCCTCAAACCTCAATTCTGAATCCAAAATCCTGAATCCTCAATCTTCAGACCTCAGTCCTCAACAATCTGTTGTCAATCCTCAATCCTCAATAGAATATCCTCTATTCAAAGTTTTCAATACTCAATACTCAATCTGCAATCTTCAAACATCTATCCACAAACATCAATTCTCATCACTCAACACTCAACACTCAGTCCTCAATGTTCAATCCTCAATCCTCAATTCCCAATCTTCAATCCTCAATACTGAATCTTCAATCCTCAATCCTCAATCCACAATAGAATATCCTCAATTCACAGCTTTCAATACTCAATACTCAAACTGCAATCTTCAAACCTCTATCCACAAACATCAATACTCATCACTCAACCCTCAACACTCAGTCCTCAACGTTCAATCCTCAATCCTCAATCCTCAATCCTCAATCGTCAATCTTCAATCCTCAATACTCAATCTTCAATCCTCAATCCTCAATACTCAATCCTCAATCCTCATTCTTCAATCCTCAGTACCCAAACCTGAATCTTCAATCCTCAATCCTCAATCCTCAATCCTCAACCCTCAACCCTCATTCTTCAATCCTCAATACCCAATCCTCAATCTTCAATCCTCAATCCTCAATCCCCAATACCCAATCCTCAATCCTCAGTCCTCAGTCCTCAAACCTCAATCCTCAACCCTCAGCCCCCATCGTCAATCCTCAATCCTCAATCCTCAATCCTTAACCTTCAATCCTCAATACTCAATCTTCAATTCTTAATCATCAATTCTCAACACTCAATCCTCAATCCTCAATCCTCAGTCCTCAATTCTCAAGACTCAATCGTCAGTCTTCAATCCTCAATACTCAATCTTCTATCCTCGATCCTCAATCCTCAATCCTCAATCCTCAATCTTGAATCCTCAATACCCAATACTCAATCTTCAATCCTCAATCCTCAATCCTCAATTCTCAATCCTCTACCTTCAGTCCACAATACTAAATCTTCAATCCTCAATCCTCGATCCTCAATCCTCAATCCTCAATCCTCAATCGTCCGTCTTCTATCCTCAATACTCAATCGTCAATCCTCAACACTCAATCCTCAATCCTCAATCCTCAATCCTCATTCTTCAATCCTCACTACCCAATCCTCAATCTTCAATCCTCAATCCTCAATCCTCAATTCTCAATCCTCTATCTTCAATCCTAAATACTAAATCTTCAATCCTCAATCCTCAATCCTCAATCTTCAACCGTCAGTCCTCGTCCTCAATCCTCAACCCTCAATCCTCAATCCTCAATCTTCAATCATCAATACTCAATCTTCAATCCTCAATACTCAATCCTGAATCGTCAATCCTCAATCCCCAATCCTCAATCTTCAATCCTCAATCCTCAACCCTCATTCTTCAATCCTCAATACCCAATCCTCAATCTTCAATCCTCAATCCTCAATCCCCAATTCTCAATCCTCAATCCTCAGTCCTCAGTCCTCAAACCTCAATCCTCAACCCTCAGCCCTCATCGTCAATCCTCAATCCTCAATCCTCAATCCTTAACCTTCAATCCTCAATACTCAATCTTCAATCCTCGATCATCAATTCTCAACCCTCAATCCTCAATCCTCAATCCTCAGTCCTCAATTCTCAATACTCAATCGTCAGTCTTCAATCCTCAATACTCAATCTTCTATCCTCAATCCTCAATCCTCAATCCTCAATCCTCATTCTTGAATCCTCAATACCCAATACTCAATCTTCAATCCTCAATCCTCAATCCTCATTCTTCAAAGCTCAATACCCAATGCTCAATCATCAATCTTCAATCCTCAATCCTCAGTCCTCAATCCTCAATCCTCAATCGTCAGTCTTCAATCCTCAATACTCAATCTTCAATCCTCAATCCTCAAACCTCAATCCTCAATCCTCATTCTTCAATCCTCAATACCCAATACTCAATCTTCAATCATCAATCCTCAATCCCCATTTCTCAATGCTCTATCCTCAGTCCTCAGTCCTCAAACCTCAATCCTCAACCGTCAGCCCCCATCCTCAATCCTCAATACTCAATCTTCAATCCTCAATCCTCAATCCTCAATACCCAATCTTCAATCCTCAATCCTTAGTCCTCAAACCTCAATTCTGAATCCTCAAACCTGAATCCTCAATCTTCAGACCTGAGTCCTCAACAATCTGTTGTCAATCCTCAATCCTCAATAGAATATCCTCAATTCAAAGTTTTCAATAGTCAATACTCAATCTGCAATCTTCAAACCTCTATCCACAAACATCAATTCTCATCACTCAACACTCAATCCTCAGTCCTCAATCATCAATCCTCAATCTTCAATACTCAATCCTCAATCCTCAATCCTCATTCCTCATTCCTCAATCATCAGTCCTCAATCTTCAACACTCAATCCTCAATCCTCAATCGTCAGTCTTCTATCCTCAATACTCAATCTTCAATCCTCAACACTGAATCCTCTATCCTCAATCCTCAATCCTCATTCTTCAACCCTCAATACCCAATCCTCAATCTTCAATCCTCAATCCTCAATCCTCAGTCCTCAATCATCATTTCTCAATGCTCTATCCTCAGTCCTCAGTCCTCAAACCTCAATCCTCAACCCTCAGCCCTCATCCTCAATACTGAATCCTCAATTCTCAATCCTCAATCTTCAATCCTCAATACCCAATCTTCAATCCTCAATCCTTAGTCCTCAAACCTCAATTCTGAATCCTCAAACCTGAATCCTCAATCTTCAGACCTCAGTCCTCAACAATCTGTTGTCAATCCTCAATCCTCAATAGAATATCCTCAATTCAAAGTTTTCAATAGTCAATACTCAATCTGCAATCTTCAAACCTCTATCCACAAACATCAATTCTCATCACTCAACACTCAATCCTCAGTCCTCAATCATCAATCCTCAATCTTCAATACTCAATCCTCAATCCTCAATCCTCATTCCTCATTCCTCAATCATCAGTCCTCAATCGTCAACACTCAATCCTCAATCCTCAATCGTCAGCCTTCTATCCTCAATACTCAATCTTCAATCCTCAACACTGAATCCTCTATCCTTAATCCTCAATCCTCATTCTTCAACCCTCAATACCCAATCCTCAATCTTCAATCCTCAATCCTCAATCCTCAGTCCTCAATCCTCATTTCTCAATGCTCTATCCTCAGTCCTCAGTCCTCAAACCTCAATCCTCAACCCTCAGCCCTCATCCTCAATACTGAATCCTCAATTCTCAATCCTCAATCTTCAATCCTCAATACTCAATTTTCAATCCTCGATCCTCAGTCCTCAAACCTCAATTCTGAATCCTCAATCCTGAATCCTCAGTCTTCGGCCCTCAGTCCTCAACAATCTGTCGTCAATCCTCAATCCTCAATAGAATATCCTCAATTCAATGTTTTCAATACTCAATACTCAATCTGCATTCTTCAAACCTCTATCCACAAACATCAATTCTCATCACTCAACACTCAACACTCAGTCCTCAATGTTCAATCCTCAATCCCCAATTCCCAATCTTCAATCCTCAATACTGAATCTTCTATCCTCAATCCTCAATCCACAATCCTCAGACCTCAGTCCTCAAACCTTAACCCTCAATCCTCTATCCCCAATCCTCAATCCTCAGTCCTCAATCATCAATCCTCAATCTTCAATACTCAATCCTCAATCCTCAATCCTCAATCCTCATTCCTCAATCCTCAACCCTCAACCCTCATTCTTCAATCCTCAATACCCAATCCTCAATCTTCAATCCTCAATCATCAATCCTCAGTCCTCAATCCTCAATCCTCAATCGTCAGTCTTCAATCCTCAATACTCAATCTTCAATCCTCAATCCTCAATCCTCATTCCTCATTCCTCAATCATCAGTCCTCAATCGTCAACACTCAATCCTCAATCCTCAATCGTCAGTCTTCTATCCTCAATACTCAATCTTCAATCCTCAATCCTCAAACCTCAATCCTCAATCCTCATTCTTCAATCCTCAATACCCAATACTCAATCTTCAATCATCAATCCTCAATCCCCACTTCTCAATGCTCTATCCTCAGTCCTCAGTCCTCAAACCTCAATCCTCAACCGTCAGCCCCCATCCTCAATCCTCAATACTCAATCTTCAATCCTCAATCCTCAATCCTCAATACCCAATCTTCAATCCTCAATCCTTAGTCCTCAAACCTCAATTCTGAATCCTCAAACCTGAATCCTCAATCTTCAGACCTCAGTCCTCAACAATCTGTTGTCAATCCTCAATCCTCAATAGAATATCCTCAATTCAAAGTTTTCAATAGTCAATACTCAATCTGCAATCTTCAAACCTCTATCCACAAACATCAATTCTCATCACTCAACACTCAATCCTCAGTCCTCAATCATCAATCCTCAATCTTCAATACTCAATCCTCAATCCTCAATCCTCATTCCTCATTCCTCAATCATCAGTCCTCAATCGTCAACACTCAATCCTCAATCCTCAATCGTCAGCCTTCTATCCTCAATACTCAATCTTCAATCCTCAACACTGAATCCTCTATCCTTAATCCTCAATCCTCATTCTTCAACCCTCAATACCCAATCCTCAATCTTCAATCCTCAATCCTCAATCCTCAGTCCTCAATCCTCATTTCTCAATGCTCTATCCTCAGTCCTCAGTCCTCAAACCTCAATCCTCAACCCTCAGCCCTCATCCTCAATACTGAATCCTCAATTCTCAATCCTCAATCTTCAATCCTCAATACTCAATTTTCAATCCTCGATCCTCAGTCCTCAAACCTCAATTCTGAATCCTCAATCCTGAATCCTCAGTCTTCGGCCCTCAGTCCTCAACAATCTGTCGTCAATCCTCAATCCTCAATAGAATATCCTCAATTCAATGTTTTCAATACTCAATACTCAATCTGCATTCTTCAAACCTCTATCCACAAACATCAATTCTCATCACTCAACACTCAACACTCAGTCCTCAATGTTCAATCCTCAATCCCCAATTCCCAATCTTCAATCCTCAATACTGAATCTTCTATCCTCAATCCTCAATCCACAATCCTCAGACCTCAGTCCTCAAACCTTAACCCTCAATCCTCTATCCCCAATCCTCAATCCTCAGTCCTCAATCATCAATCCTCAATCTTCAATACTCAATCCTCAATCCTCAATCCTCAATCCTCATTCCTCAATCCTCAACCCTCAACCCTCATTCTTCAATCCTCAATACCCAATCCTCAATCTTCAATCCTCAATCATCAATCCTCAGTCCTCAATCCTCAATCCTCAATCGTCAGTCTTCAATCCTCAATACTCAATCTTCAATCCTCAATCCTCAAACCTCAATCCTCAATCCTCATTCTTCGATCCTCAATACCCAATACTCAATCTTCAATCCTCAATCCTCAATCCTCATTTCTCAATGCTCTACCTCAGTCCTCAGCCCTCAAACCTCAATCCTGAACCGTCAGCCCCCATCCTCAATCGTCAATACTCAATCTTCTATCCTCAATCCTCAATCCTCAATACTCAATCTTCAATCCTCAATCCTTAGTCCTCAAACCTCAATTCTGAATCCAAAATCCTGAATCCTCAATCTCCAGACCTCAGTCCTCAACAATCTGTTGTCAATCCTCAATCCTCAATAGAATATCCTCAATTCACAGCTTTCAATACTAAATACTCAAACTGCAATCTTCAAACCTCTATCCACAAACATCAATACTCATCACTCAACCCTCAACACTCAGTCCTCAACGTTCAATCCTCAATCCTCAATCCTCAATCCTCAATCGTCAATCTTCAATCCTCAATACTCAATCTTCAATCCTCATTCCTCAATCCTCAATCCTCAATCCTCATTCTTCAATCCTCAGTACCCAAACCTGTATCTTCAATCCTCAATCCTCAATCCTCAATCCTCAATCCTCAACCCTCATTCTTCAATCCTCAATACCCAATCCTCAATCTTCAATCCTCAATCCTCAATCCCCAATTCTCAATCCTCAATCCTCAGTCCTCAGTCCTCAAACCTCAATCCTCAACCCTCAGCCCTCATCGTCAATCCTCAATCCTCAATCCTCAATCCTTAACCTTCATTCCTCAATACTCAATCTTCAATCCTCAATCATCAATTCTCAACCCTCAATCCTCAATCCTCAATCCTCAGTCCTCAATTCTCAATACTCAATCGTCAGTCTTCAATCCTCAATACTCAATCTTCTATCCTCAATCCTCAATCCTCAATCCTCAATCCTCATTCTTGAATCCTCAATACCCAATACTCAATCTTCAATCCTCAATCCTCAATCCTCATTCTTCAAAGCTCAATACCCAAACCTCAATCATCAATCTTCAATCCTCAATCCTCAGTCCTCAATCCTCAATCCTCAATCGTCAGTCTTCAATCCTCAATACTCAATCTTCAATCCTCAATCCTCAAACCTCAATCCTCAATCCTCATTCTTCAATCCTCAATACCCAATACTCAGTCTTCAATCATCAATCCTCAATCCCCACTTCTCAATGCTCTATCCTCAGTCCTCAGTCCTCAAACCTCAATCCTCAACCGTCAGCCCCCATCCTCAATCCTCAATACTCAATCTTCAATCCTCAATCCTCAATCCTCAATACCCAATCTTCAATCCTCAATCCTTAGTCCTCAAACCTCAATTCTGAATCCTCAAACCTGAATCCTCAATCTTCAGACCTCAGTCCTCAACAATCTGTTGTCAATCCTCAATCCTCAATAGAATATCCTCAATTCAAAGTTTTCAATAGTCAATACTCAATCTGCAATCTTCAAACCTCTATCCACAAACATCAATTCTCATCACTCAACACTCAATCCTCAGTCCTCAATCATCAATCCTCAATCTTCAATACTCAATCCTCAATCCCCAATCCTCATTCCTCATTCCTCAATCATCAGTCCTCAATCTTCAACACTCAATCCTCAATCCTCAATCGTCAGTCTTCTATCCTCAATACTCAATCTTCAATCCTCAACACTGAATCCTCTATCCTCAATCATCAATCCTCATTCTTCAACCCTCAATACCCAATCCTCAATCTTCAATCCTCAATCCTCAATCCTCAGTCCTCAATCCTCATTTCTCAATGCTCTATCCTCAGTCCTCAGTCCTCAAACCTCAATCCTCAACCCTCAGCCCTCATCCTCAATACTGAATCCTCAATTCTCAATCCTCAATCTTCAATCCTCAATACTCAATTTTCAATCCTCAATCCTCAGTCCTCAAACCTCAATTCTGAATCCTCAATCCTGAATCCTCAGTCTTCGGCCCTCAGTCCTCAACAATCTGTCGTCAATCCTCAATCCTCAATAGAATATCCTCAATTCAATGTTTTCAATACTCAATACTCAATCTGCATTCTTCAAACCTCTATCCACAAACATCAATTCTCATCACTCAACACTCAACACTCAGTCCTCAATGTTCAATCCTCAATCCCCAATTCCCAATCTTCAATCCTCAATACTGAATCTTCTATCCTCAATCCTCAATCCACAATACTCAGACCTCAGTCCTCAAACCTTAACCCTCAATCCTCTATCCCCAATCCTCAATCCTCAGTCCTCAATCATCAATCCTCAATCTTCAATACACAATCCTCAATCCTCAATCCTCAATCCTCAATTCCCAATCTTCAATCCTCAATACTGAATCTTCAATCCTCAATCCTCAATGCTCAATCCTCAATCCTCAATCCTCAATCCTCAATCCTCAATCTTCAATCCTCAATACTCAATCTTCAATCCTCAATCCTCAATCCTCAATCCTCAATCCTCAATTTTCAATACCTAAAAGTCAATCTCCAATCCTAGATCCTCAATCCCCAATCCTCAGTCCTTAATCCTCAATCTTCAATCCTCAAACGCCAGTCCTCAATCTTCAATCCTCTATGCTGAATCGTCAATCCTCAAGCCTCAGTCCTCAATCCTCAATCCTCAATCCTCAAACCTCAATCCTCAACCGTCAGTCCTCGTCCTCAATCCTCAACCCTCAATCCTCAATCCTCAATCTTCAATCATCAATACTCAATCTTCAATCCTCAATACTCAATCCTCAATCGTCAATCCTCATTCCCCAATCCTCAATCTTCAATGCTCAATCCTCAATCCTCAATCCTCAATCCTCAATCCTCAATCTTCAATCCTCAATACTCAATCTTCAATCCTCAATCCTCAATCCTCAATCCTCAATCCTCAATACTCAATCCTGAATCCTCAATCTTCAATCCACAATACTCAATCTGCAATCCTCAATCCTCAATTCTCAGTGATCAATACTCAATCTTCAATACTCAATCCTCAATCCTCAATCCTCAATCCTCAATCCTCAATCCTCATTCCCCAATCCTCATTTCTCAACCCTCAATCCTCAACCCTTAGTCCACATCCTCAATTCTCAATTCTCAATCGTCTGTCCTCAATTCTCAATCTTCATCCTCAATAATCAATCTCCAATCCTAGATACTCAATCCTCAATCCTCAATCCCCAATCTTCAATCCTCAATATTCAATCTCCAATCCTAGATCCTCAATCCTCAATCCTCAATCCTCAATTCTCAATCCTCGTTCTTCAAACCTCAACACCCAATACTCAATCTTCATCCTCAATAATCAATCTCCAATCCTAGATCCTCAATCCTCAATCCTCAATCCCCAATCTTCAATCCTCAATAATCAATCTGCAATCCTAGATCCTCAATCCTCAATCCTCAACCCTCAATCATCAATTATCATTCTTCAAACCTCAATACCCAATCCTCAATCTTCAATCCTCAATGCTCAATCCTCAATCCTCAAGCCTCAGTCCTCAATCCTCAATCCTCAATCCTCAAACCTCAATCCTCAACCGTCAGTCCTCGTCCTCAATCCTCAACCCTCAATCGTCAGTCCTCAATCTTCGATCATCACTAATCAATCTTCAATCCTCAATCATCAATCCTCAATCCTCAGTCCTCAATCATCAATATTCAACACTCAACCCTCAACCATCAATCCTCAATACTCAACCATCAATCCTCAATTCTCAATACTCAATAGAACATCCTGAACTCTTATGGTTCAATACTCAATCCAGAATATTCAATAATCAAATCTCAAACCTCAAGCATCAATTCTCAACACTCAATTCTCAACACTCAGTCCTCTCTCTTCAATCCTACATCCTCAACCCTCAATCCTCAAGCGTCAATCCTCAATCCTCATTCTTCAATCCTCAATACCCAATACTCAATCTTCAATCCTCAACACTCAATCCTCAATCCTCAATCCTCAATCCTCATTCTTCAATCCTCAGTACCCAATCCTCAATCTTCAATCCCCAATCCTCAATCCTCAATTCTCAACCCTCTCTCTTCAATCCTCAATACTAAATCATCAATCCTCAATCCTCGATCCTCAATTCTCAATCCTCAATCGTCAGTCTTCTATCCTCAATACTCAATCTTCAATCCACAACACTCAATCCTCAATCCTCAATCCTCAAACCTCAATCCTCATTCTTCAGTCCTCAATACCCAATCCTCAATCTTCAATCCTCAATCCTCAATCCTCAATTCTCAATCCCCAACCTTCAATCCTCAATACTAAATCTTCAATCCTCGATCCTCAATCCTCAATCCTCAATCCTCATTCTACAGTCCTCAATACTCAATCTTGAAACATCAATCCTCAATTCTCACTCCTCAGTCCTAAATACTCAATCGTCAGTCTTCAATCCTCAATACTCAATCTTCAATCCTCAATCCTCAAACCTCAATCCTCAATCCTCATTCTTCGATCCTCAATACCCAATACTCAATCTTCAATCCTCAATCCTCAATCCTCATTTCTCAATGCTCTACCTCAGTCCTCAGCCCTCAAACCTCAATCCTGAACCGTCAGCCCCCATCCTCAATCGTCAATACTCAATCTTCTATCCTCAATCCTCAATCCTCAATACTCAATCTTCAATCCTCAATCCTTAGTCCTCAAACCTCAATTCTGAATCCAAAATCCTGAATCCTCAATCTCCAGACCTCAGTCCTCAACAATGTGTTGTCAATCCTCAATCCTCAATAGAATATCCTCAATTCACAGCTTTCAATACTAAATACTCAAACTGCAATCTTCAAACCTCTATCCACAAACATCAATACTCATCACTCAACCCTCAACACTCAGTCCTCAACGTTCAATCCTCAATCCTCAATCCTCAATCCTCAATCGTCAATCTTCAATCCTCAATACTCAATCTTCAATCCTCATTCCTCAATCCTCAATCCTCAATCCTCATTCTTCAATCCTCAGTACCCAAACCTGTATCTTCAATCCTCAATCCTCAATCCTCAATCCTCAATCCTCAACCCTCATTCTTCAATCCTCAATACCCAATCCTCAATCTTCAATCCTCAATCCTCAATCCCCAATTCTCAATCCTCAATCCTCAGTCCTCAGTCCTCAAACCTCAATCCTCAACCCTCAGACCTCATCGTCAATCCTCAATCCTCAATCCTCAATCCTTAACCTTCAATCCTCAATACTCAATCTTCAATCCTCAATCATTAATTCTCAACCCTTAATCCTCAATCCTCAATCCTCAGTCCTCAATTCTCAATACTCAATCGTCAGTCTTCAATCCTCAATACTCAATCTTCTATCCTCAATCCTCAATCCTCAATCCTCAATCCTCATTCTTGAATCCTCAATACCCAATACTCAATCTTCAATCCTCAATCCTCAATCCTCATTCTTCAAAGCTCAATACCCAAACCTCAATCATCAATCTTCAATCCTCAATCCCCAGTCCTCAATCCTCAATCCTCAATCGTCAGTCTTCAATCCTCAATACTCAATCTTCAATCCTCAATCCTCAAACCTCAATCCTCAATCCTCATTCTTCAATCCTCAATACCCAATACTCAATCTTCAATCATCAATCCTCAATCCCCACTTCTCAATGCTCTATCCTCAGTCCTCAGTCCTCAAACCTCAATCCTCAACCGTCAGCCCCCATCCTCAATCCTCAATACTCAATCTTCAATCCTCAATCCTCAATCCTCAATACCCAATCTTCAATCCTCAATCCTTAGTCCTCAAACCTCAATTCTGAATCCTCAAACCTGAATCCTCAATCTTCAGACCTCAGTCCTCAACAATCTGTTGTCAATCCTCAATCCTCAATAGAATATCCTCAATTCAAAGTTTTCAATAGTCAATACTCAATCTGCAATCTTCAAACCTCTATCCACAAACATCAATTCTCATCACTCAACACTCAATCCTCAGTCCTCAATCATCAATCCTCAATCTTCAATACTCAATCCTCAATCCTCAATCCTCATTCCTCATTCCTCAATCATCAGTCCTCAATCGTCAACACTCAATCCTCAATCCTCAATCGTCAGTCTTCTATCCTCAATACTCAATCTTCAATCCTCAATCCTCAAACCTCAATCCTCAATCCTCATTCTTCAATCCTCAATACCCAATACTCAATCTTCAATCATCAATCCTCAATCCCCACTTCTCAATGCTCTATCCTCAGTCCTCAGTCCTCAAACCTCAATCCTCAACCGTCAGCCCCCATCCTCAATCCTCAATACTCAATCTTCAATCCTCAATCCTCAATCCTCAATACCCAATCTTCAATCCTCAATCCTTAGTCCTCAAACCTCAATTCTGAATCCTCAAACCTGAATCCTCAATCTTCAGACCTCAGTCCTCAACAATCTGTTGTCAATCCTCAATCCTCAATAGAATATCCTCAATTCAAAGTTTTCAATAGTCAATACTCAATCTGCAATCTTCAAACCTCTATCCACAAACATCAATTCTCATCACTCAACACTCAATCCTCAGTCCTCAATCATCAATCCTCAATCTTCAATACTCAATCCTCAATCCTCAATCCTCATTCCTCATTCCTCAATCATCAGTCCTCAATCGTCAACACTCAATCCTCAATCCTCAATCGTCAGCCTTCTATCCTCAATACTCAATCTTCAATCCTCAACACTGAATCCTCTATCCTTAATCCTCAATCCTCATTCTTCAACCCTCAATACCCAATCCTCAATCTTCAATCCTCAATCCTCAATCCTCAGTCCTCAATCCTCATTTCTCAATGCTCTATCCTCAGTCCTCAGTCCTCAAACCTCAATCCTCAACCCTCAGCCCTCATCCTCAATACTGAATCCTCAATTCTCAATCCTCAATCTTCAATCCTCAATACTCAATTTTCAATCCTCGATCCTCAGTCCTCAAACCTCAATTCTGAATCCTCAATCCTGAATCCTCAGTCTTCGGCCCTCAGTCCTCAACAATCTGTCGTCAATCCTCAATCCTCAATAGAATATCCTCAATTCAATGTTTTCAATACTCAATACTCAATCTGCATTCTTCAAACCTCTATCCACAAACATCAATTCTCATCACTCAACACTCAACACTCAGTCCTCAATGTTCAATCCTCAATCCCCAATTCCCAATCTTCAATCCTCAATACTGAATCTTCTATCCTCAATCCTCAATCCACAATCCTCAGACCTCAGTCCTCAAACCTTAACCCTCAATCCTCTATCCCCAATCCTCAATCCTCAGTCCTCAATCATCAATCCTCAATCTTCAATACTCAATCCTCAATCCTCAATCCTCAATCCTCATTCCTCAATCCTCAACCCTCAACCCTCATTCTTCAATCCTCAATACCCAATCCTCAATCTTCAATCCTCAATCATCAATCCTCAGTCCTCAATCCTCAATCCTCAATCGTCAGTCTTCAATCCTCAATACTCAATCTTCAATCCTCAATCCTCAAACCTCAATCCTCAATCCTCATTCTTCGATCCTCAATACCCAATACTCAATCTTCAATCCTCAATCCTCAATCCTCATTTCTCAATGCTCTACCTCAGTCCTCAGCCCTCAAACCTCAATCCTGAACCGTCAGCCCCCATCCTCAATCGTCAATACTCAATCTTCTATCCTCAATCCTCAATCCTCAATACTCAATCTTCAATCCTCAATCCTTAGTCCTCAAACCTCAATTCTGAATCCAAAATCCTGAATCCTCAATCTCCAGACCTCAGTCCTCAACAATCTGTTGTCAATCCTCAATCCTCAATAGAATATCCTCAATTCACAGCTTTCAATACTAAATACTCAAACTGCAATCTTCAAACCTCTATCCACAAACATCAATACTCATCACTCAACCCTCAACACTCAGTCCTCAACGTTCAATCCTCAATCCTCAATCCTCAATCCTCAATCGTCAATCTTCAATCCTCAATACTCAATCTTCAATCCTCATTCCTCAATCCTCAATCCTCAATCCTCATTCTTCAATCCTCAGTACCCAAACCTGTATCTTCAATCCTCAATCCTCAATCCTCAATCCTCAATCCTCAACCCTCATTCTTCAATCCTCAATACCCAATCCTCAATCTTCAATCCTCAATCCTCAATCCCCAATTCTCAATCCTCAATCCTCAGTCCTCAGTCCTCAAACCTCAATCCTCAACCCTCAGCCCTCATCGTCAATCCTCAATCCTCAATCCTCAATCCTTAACCTTCATTCCTCAATACTCAATCTTCAATCCTCAATCATCAATTCTCAACCCTCAATCCTCAATCCTCAATCCTCAGTCCTCAATTCTCAATACTCAATCGTCAGTCTTCAATCCTCAATACTCAATCTTCTATCCTCAATCCTCAATCCTCAATCCTCAATCCTCATTCTTGAATCCTCAATACCCAATACTCAATCTTCAATCCTCAATCCTCAATCCTCATTCTTCAAAGCTCAATACCCAAACCTCAATCATCAATCTTCAATCCTCAATCCTCAGTCCTCAATCCTCAATCCTCAATCGTCAGTCTTCAATCCTCAATACTCAATCTTCAATCCTCAATCCTCAAACCTCAATCCTCAATCCTCATTCTTCAATCCTCAATACCCAATACTCAGTCTTCAATCATCAATCCTCAATCCCCACTTCTCAATGCTCTATCCTCAGTCCTCAGTCCTCAAACCTCAATCCTCAACCGTCAGCCCCCATCCTCAATCCTCAATACTCAATCTTCAATCCTCAATCCTCAATCCTCAATACCCAATCTTCAATCCTCAATCCTTAGTCCTCAAACCTCAATTCTGAATCCTCAAACCTGAATCCTCAATCTTCAGACCTCAGTCCTCAACAATCTGTTGTCAATCCTCAATCCTCAATAGAATATCCTCAATTCAAAGTTTTCAATAGTCAATACTCAATCTGCAATCTTCAAACCTCTATCCACAAACATCAATTCTCATCACTCAACACTCAATCCTCAGTCCTCAATCATCAATCCTCAATCTTCAATACTCAATCCTCAATCCCCAATCCTCATTCCTCATTCCTCAATCATCAGTCCTCAATCTTCAACACTCAATCCTCAATCCTCAATCGTCAGTCTTCTATCCTCAATACTCAATCTTCAATCCTCAACACTGAATCCTCTATCCTCAATCATCAATCCTCATTCTTCAACCCTCAATACCCAATCCTCAATCTTCAATCCTCAATCCTCAATCCTCAGTCCTCAATCCTCATTTCTCAATGCTCTATCCTCAGTCCTCAGTCCTCAAACCTCAATCCTCAACCCTCAGCCCTCATCCTCAATACTGAATCCTCAATTCTCAATCCTCAATCTTCAATCCTCAATACTCAATTTTCAATCCTCAATCCTCAGTCCTCAAACCTCAATTCTGAATCCTCAATCCTGAATCCTCAGTCTTCGGCCCTCAGTCCTCAACAATCTGTCGTCAATCCTCAATCCTCAATAGAATATCCTCAATTCAATGTTTTCAATACTCAATACTCAATCTGCATTCTTCAAACCTCTATCCACAAACATCAATTCTCATCACTCAACACTCAACACTCAGTCCTCAATGTTCAATCCTCAATCCCCAATTCCCAATCTTCAATCCTCAATACTGAATCTTCTATCCTCAATCCTCAATCCACAATACTCAGACCTCAGTCCTCAAACCTTAACCCTCAATCCTCTATCCCCAATCCTCAATCCTCAGTCCTCAATCATCAATCCTCAATCTTCAATACACAATCCTCAATCCTCAATCCTCAATCCTCAATTCCCAATCTTCAATCCTCAATACTGAATCTTCAATCCTCAATCCTCAATGCTCAATCCTCAATCCTCAATCCTCAATCCTCAATCCTCAATCTTCAATCCTCAATACTCAATCTTCAATCCTCAATCCTCAATCCTCAATCCTCAATCCTCAATTTTCAATACCTAAAAGTCAATCTCCAATCCTAGATCCTCAATCCCCAATCCTCAGTCCTTAATCCTCAATCTTCAATCCTCAAACGCCAGTCCTCAATCTTCAATCCTCTATGCTGAATCGTCAATCCTCAAGCCTCAGTCCTCAATCCTCAATCCTCAATCCTCAAACCTCAATCCTCAACCGTCAGTCCTCGTCCTCAATCCTCAACCCTCAATCCTCAATCCTCAATCTTCAATCATCAATACTCAATCTTCAATCCTCAATACTCAATCCTCAATCGTCAATCCTCATTCCCCAATCCTCAATCTTCAATGCTCAATCCTCAATCCTCAATCCTCAATCCTCAATCCTCAATCTTCAATCCTCAATACTCAATCTTCAATCCTCAATCCTCAATCCTCAATCCTCAATCCTCAATACTCAATCCTGAATCCTCAATCTTCAATCCACAATACTCAATCTGCAATCCTCAATCCTCAATTCTCAGTGATCAATACTCAATCTTCAATACTCAATCCTCAATCCTCAATCCTCAATCCTCAATCCTCAATCCTCATTCCCCAATCCTCATTTCTCAACCCTCAATCCTCAACCCTTAGTCCACATCCTCAATTCTCAATTCTCAATCGTCTGTCCTCAATTCTCAATCTTCATCCTCAATAATCAATCTCCAATCCTAGATACTCAATCCTCAATCCTCAATCCCCAATCTTCAATCCTCAATATTCAATCTCCAATCCTAGATCCTCAATCCTCAATCCTCAATCCTCAATTCTCAATCCTCGTTCTTCAAACCTCAACACCCAATACTCAATCTTCATCCTCAATAATCAATCTCCAATCCTAGATCCTCAATCCTCAATCCTCAATCCCCAATCTTCAATCCTCAATAATCAATCTGCAATCCTAGATCCTCAATCCTCAATCCTCAACCCTCAATCATCAATTATCATTCTTCAAACCTCAATACCCAATCCTCAATCTTCAATCCTCAATGCTCAATCCTCAATCCTCAAGCCTCAGTCCTCAATCCTCAATCCTCAATCCTCAAACCTCAATCCTCAACCGTCAGTCCTCGTCCTCAATCCTCAACCCTCAATCGTCAGTCCTCAATCTTCGATCATCACTAATCAATCTTCAATCCTCAATCATCAATCCTCAATCCTCAGTCCTCAATCATCAATATTCAACACTCAACCCTCAACCATCAATCCTCAATACTCAACCATCAATCCTCAATTCTCAATACTCAATAGAACATCCTGAACTCTTATGGTTCAATACTCAATCCAGAATATTCAATAATCAAATCTCAAACCTCAAGCATCAATTCTCAACACTCAATTCTCAACACTCAGTCCTCTCTCTTCAATCCTACATCCTCAACCCTCAATCCTCAAGCGTCAATCCTCAATCCTCATTCTTCAATCCTCAATACCCAATACTCAATCTTCAATCCTCAACACTCAATCCTCAATCCTCAATCCTCAATCCTCATTCTTCAATCCTCAGTACCCAATCCTCAATCTTCAATCCCCAATCCTCAATCCTCAATTCTCAACCCTCTCTCTTCAATCCTCAATACTAAATCATCAATCCTCAATCCTCGATCCTCAATTCTCAATCCTCAATCGTCAGTCTTCTATCCTCAATACTCAATCTTCAATCCACAACACTCAATCCTCAATCCTCAATCCTCAAACCTCAATCCTCATTCTTCAGTCCTCAATACCCAATCCTCAATCTTCAATCCTCAATCCTCAATCCTCAATTCTCAATCCCCAACCTTCAATCCTCAATACTAAATCTTCAATCCTCGATCCTCAATCCTCAATCCTCAATCCTCATTCTACAGTCCTCAATACTCAATCTTGAAACATCAATCCTCAATTCTCACTCCTCAGTCCTAAATACTCAATCGTCACTCCTCAATCCCCAATTCTCAATCTTCATTCCTCAATCTTCAATCCTCAATTCTCAATCCTCAATCCTCAATCCTCAATACTCAACCATCAATCCTCAGTTCTCAATAGAATATCGTCAATTCACAGATTTCAATACTCAATACTCAATCTGCAATCTTCAAATCTCTATCCACAAACATCAATTCTCACCTCTCAACCCTCAACACTCAGTCCCCAATCCTCAATATTCAATCCTCAATCCTCAATCCTCAATCCTCAATCCTCAATCCTCAATCGTCAGTCTTCAACCCTCAATACTCAATCTTCAATCCTCAATACACAATCTTCAATCCTCAGTCCTCAATCCTCAATCCCCGATCCTCAATCCTGAATCCTCAATCGTCAGTCTTCAACCCTCAATACTCAATCTTCAATACTCAACACTCAATCCTCAATCCTCAATCCTCAATGCTCAATCCTCATTCTTCAGTCCTCATTACCCAATCCTCAATCTTCAATCCTCAATCCTCAATCCTCAATTCTCAATACCCTATCTTCAATCCTCAATACTAAATCTTCAATCCTCGATCCTCAATCCTCAATCCTCAATCCTCATTTTACAATCCTCAATACTCAATCTTCAATCCTCAATCCTCAATCCTCAATACTCAATCTTCAATCCTCAATCCTTAGTCCTCAAACCTCAATTCTGAATCCTCAATCCTGAATCCTCAATCTTCAGACCTCAGTCCTCAACTATCTGTTGTCAATCCTCAATCCTCAATAGAATATCCTCAATTCAAAGCTTTCAATAGTCAATACTCAATCTGCAATCTTCAAACCTCTATCCACAAACATCAATTCTCATCACTCAACACTCAATCCTCAGTCCTCATTCATCAATCCTCAATCTTCAATACTCAATCCTCAATCCTCAATCCTCACTCCTCATTCCTCAATCATCAGTCCTCAATCTTCAACACTCAAGCCTCAATACTCAATCGTCAGTCTTCTATCCTCAATACTCAATCTTCAATCCTCAACACTCAATCCTTTATCCTCAATCCTCAATCCTCATTCTTCAATCCTCTATACCCAATCCTCAATCTTCAATCCTCAATCCTCAATCCTCAGTCCTCAATCCTCTATCCTCAATCGTCAGTCTTCAATCCTCAATACTCAATCTTCAATCCTCAATCCTCAAACCTCAATCCTCAATCCTCATTCTTCGATCCTCAATACCCAATACTCAATCTTCCATCCTCAATCCTCAATCCTCATTTCTCAATGCTCAATACCCAAACCTCAATCATCAATCTTCAATCCTCAATCCCCAGTCCTCAATCCTCAATCCTCAATCGTCAGTCTTCAATCCTCAATACTCAATCTTCAATCCTCAATCCTCAAACCTCAATCCTGAATCCTCATTCTTCAATCCTCAATACCCAATACTCAATCTTCAATCATCAATCCTCAATCCCCACTTCTCAATGCTCTATCCTCAGTCCTCAGTCCTCAAACCTCAATCCTCAACCGTCAGCCCCCATCCTCAATCCTCAATACTCAATCTTCAATCCTCAATCCTCAATCCTCAATACCCAATCTTCAATCCTCAATCCTTAGTCCTCAAACCTCAATTCTGAATCCTCAAACCTGAATCCTCAATCTTCAGACCTCAGTCCTCAACAATCTGTTGTCAATCCTCAATCCTCAATAGAATATCCTCAATTCAAAGTTTTCAATAGTCAATACTCAATCTGCAATCTTCAAACCTCTATCCACAAACATCTATTCTCATCACTCAACACTCAATCCTCAGTCCTCAATCATCAATCCTCAATCTTCAATACTCAATCCTCAATCCTCAATCCTCATTCCTCATTCCTCAATCATCAGTCCTCAATCGTCAACACTCAATCCTCAATCCTCAATCGTCAGTCTTCTATCCTCAATACTCAATCTTCAATCCTCAATCCTCAAACCTCAATCCTCAATCCTCATTCTTCAATCCTCAATACCCAATACTCAATCTTCAATCCTCAATCCTCAATCCTCAATCCTCATTCTTGAATCCTCAATACCCAATACTCAATCTTCAATCCTCAATCCTCAATCCTCATTCTTCAAAGCTCAATACCCAATGCTCAATCATCAATCTTCAATCCTCAATCCTCAGTCCTCAATCCTCAATCCTCAATCGTCAGTCTTCAATCCTCAATACTCAATCTTCAATCCTCAATCCTCAAACCTCAATCCTCAATCCTCATTCTTCAATCCTCAATACCCAATACTCAATCTTCAATCATCAATCCTCAATCCCCATTTCTCAATGCTCTATCCTCAGTCCTCAGTCCTCAAACCTCAATCCTCAACCGTCAGCCCCCATCCTCAATCCTCAATACTCAATCTTCAATCCTCAATCCTCAATCCTCAATACCCAATCTTCAATCCTCAATCCTTAGTCCTCAAACCTCAATTCTGAATCCTCAAACCTGAATCCTCAATCTTCAGACCTGAGTCCTCAACAATCTGTTGTCAATCCTCAATCCTCAATAGAATATCCTCAATTCAAAGTTTTCAATAGTCAATACTCAATCTGCAATCTTCAAACCTCTATCCACAAACATCAATTCTCATCACTCAACACTCAATCCTCAGTCCTCAATCATCAATCCTCAATCTTCAATACTCAATCCTCAATCCTCAATCCTCATTCCTCATTCCTCAATCATCAGTCCTCAATCTTCAACACTCAATCCTCAATCCTCAATCGTCAGCCTTCTATCCTCAATACTCAATCTTCAATCCTCAACACTGAATCCTCTATCCTCAATCCTCAATCCTCATTCTTCAACCCTCAATACCCAATCCTCAATCTTCAATCCTCAATCCTCAATCCTCAGTCCTCAATCATCATTTCTCAATGCTCTATCCTCAGTCCTCAGTCCTCAAACCTCAATCCTCAACCCTCAGCCCTCATCCTCAATACTGAATCCTCAATTCTCAATCCTCAATCTTCAATCCTCAATACTCAACCTTCAATCCTCAATCCTCAGTCCTCAAACCTCAATTCTGTATCCTCAATCCTGAATCCTCAGTCTTCGGCCCTCAGTCCTCAACAATCTGTTGTCAATCCTCAATCCTCAATAGAATATCCTCAATCCAATGTTTTCAATACTCAATACTCAATCTGCATTCTTCAAACCTCTATCCACAAACATCAATTCTCATCACTCAACACTCAACACTCAGTCCTCAATGTTCAATCCTCAATCCCCAATTCCCAATCTTCAATCCTCAATACTGAATCTTCTATCCTCAATCCTCAATCCACAATCCTCAGACCTCAGTCCTCAAACCCCAATCCTCAATCCTCAGTCCTCAATCATCAATCCTCAATCTTCAATACTCAATCCTCAATCCTCAATACTCAATCCTCAATCCTCAATCCTCATTCTTCAATCCTCAATACCCAATCCTCAATCTTCAATCCTCAATCCTCAATCCTCAGTCCTCAATCCTCAATCGTCAGTCTTCAATCCTCAATACTCAATCTTCAATCCTCAATCCTCAAACCTCAATCCTCAATCCTCATTCTTCAATCCTCAATACCCAATACTCAATCTTCAATCCTCAATCCTCAATCCTCATTTCTCAATGCTCTATCCTCAGTCCTCAGTCCTCAAACCTCAATCCTGAACCGTCAGCCCCCATCCTCAATCCTCAATACTCAATCTTCAATCCTCAATCCTCAATCCTCAATACTCAATCTTCAATCCTCAATCCTTAGTCCTCAAACCCCAATTCTGAATCCAAAATCCTGAATCCTCAATCTTCAGACCTCAATCCTCAACCCTCAGCCCTCATCCTCCGTCCTCAATCCTCAATCCTCATTCCTCATTCTTGAGTCCCCGATACTCAATTTTCAATCCTCAATCCTCAATCCTCAATCCTCAATCCTCAATCCTCAGTCATCAATACTCAATCTTCAATACTCAATCCTCAATCCTCAATCCTCAATCCTCAATACTCAATCCTCAATCCTCAATCCTCATTCCTCAAACCTCAATCCACAACCCTCAGTCCCCATCCTCAATTCTCAATTCTCAATCCTCAATCCTTAATCCTCAATCTTCAATCCTTAATAATCAATTTTCAATCCTCAATCCTCTATACTCAGTCATCATTCCTCAATCCTCAACCCTCATTCTTCAATCCTCAATGCCCAATCCTCAATCTTCAATCCTCAATCCTCAATCCCCAATTCTCAATCCTCAATCCTCAGTCCTCAGTCCTCAAACCTCAATCCTCAACCCTCAGCCCTCATCGTCAATCCTCAATCCTCAATCCTCAATCCTTAACCTTCAATCCTCAATACACAATCTTCAATCCTCAATCATCAATTCTCAACCCTCAATCCTCAATACCCAATCTTCAATCCTCAACACTCAATCCTCTATCCTCAATCCTCAATCCTCATTCTTCAACCCTCAATACCCAATCCTCAATCTTCAATCCTCAATCCTCAATCCCCAATTCTCAATCCTCAATCCTCAGTCCTCAGTCCTCAAACCTCAATCCTCAACCCTCAGCCCTCATCGTCAATCCTCAATCCTCAATCCTCAATCCTTAACCTTCAATCCTCAATACACAATCTTCAATCCTCAATCATCAATTCTCAACCCTCAATCCTCAATCCTCAATCCTCATTCCTCATTCTTGAATCCTCAATACCCAATACTCAATCTTCAATCCTCAATCCTCAATCCTCAATTCTCAATCCTCTACCTTCAGTCCTCAATACTATATCTTCAATCCTCAATCCTCGATCCTCAATCCTCA
Source organism: Calliopsis andreniformis (assembly GCF_051401765.1). Lineage (NCBI taxonomy): Eukaryota > Metazoa > Arthropoda > Insecta > Hymenoptera > Andrenidae > Calliopsis > Calliopsis andreniformis. The sequence continues at coordinate 223,445 of NW_027480704.1, read as the reverse complement.
ATCCTCAATCCTCAATCGTCCGTCATCTATCCTCAATACTCAATCTTCAATCCTCAACACTCAATCCTCGATCCTCAATCCTCAATCCTCAATCATCAATACTCAACCTTCAATACTCAATACTCAATCTTCAATCCCCAATCCTCAATCCTCAATCATCAATCCTCAACCTTCAATACTCATTCCTCAATCCTCAATCTTCAATCCTCAATACTCAACCATCAATTCTCAGTTCTCAACACTCAATAGAATATCCTGAATTCTCAGGATTCAATACTCAAACCTCAATCCTCGACCCTCAGCCCTCATCCTCCGTCCTCAATCCTCAATCCTCATTCCTCATTCTTGAGTCCCCGATACTCAATCTTCAATCCTCAATCCTCAAACCTCAATCCTCAATCCTCATTCTTCGGTCCTCAATACCCAATACTCAATCTTCAATCCTCAATCCTCAATCCTCATTTCTCAATGCTCTATCCTCATTCCTATGTCCTCAAACCTCAATCCTGAACCGTCAGCCCCCATCCTCAATCGTCAATACTCAATCTTCAATCCACAATCCTCAATCCTCAATACTCAATCTTCAATCCTCAATCCTTAGTCCTCAAACCTCAACTCTGAGTCCAAAATCCTGAATCCTCAATCTTCAGACCTCAGTCCTCAACAATGTGTTGTCAATCCTCAATCCTCAATAGAATATCCTCAATTCACAGCTTTCAATACTAAATACTCAAACTGCAATCTTCAAACCTCTATCCACAAACATCAATACTCATCACTCAACCCTCAACACTCAGTCCTCAACGTTCAATCCTCAATCCTCAATCCTCAATCCTCAATCGTCAATCTTCAATCCTCAATACTCAATCTTCAATCCTCATTCCTCAATCCTCAATCCTCAATCCTCATTCTTCAATCCTCAGTACCCAAACCTGTATCTTCAATCCTCAATCCTCAATCCTCAATCCTCAATCCTCAACCCTCATTCTTCAATCCTCAATACCCAATCCTCAATCTTCAATCCTCAATCCTCAATCCCCAATTCTCAATCCTCAATCCTCAGTCCTCAGTCCTCAAACCTCAATCCTCAACCCTCAGACCTCATCGTCAATCCTCAATCCTCAATCCTCAATCCTTAACCTTCAATCCTCAATACTCAATCTTCAATCCTCAATCATTAATTCTCAACCCTTAATCCTCAATCCTCAATCCTCAGTCCTCAATTCTCAATACTCAATCGTCAGTCTTCAATCCTCAATACTCAATCTTCTATCCTCAATCCTCAATCCTCAATCCTCAATCCTCATTCTTGAATCCTCAATACCCAATACTCAATCTTCAATCCTCAATCCTCAATCCTCATTCTTCAAAGCTCAATACCCAAACCTCAATCATCAATCTTCAATCCTCAATCCCCAGTCCTCAATCCTCAATCCTCAATCGTCAGTCTTCAATCCTCAATACTCAATCTTCAATCCTCAATCCTCAAACCTCAATCCTCAATCCTCATTCTTCAATCCTCAATACCCAATACTCAATCTTCAATCATCAATCCTCAATCCCCACTTCTCAATGCTCTATCCTCAGTCCTCAGTCCTCAAACCTCAATCCTCAACCGTCAGCCCCCATCCTCAATCCTCAATACTCAATCTTCAATCCTCAATCCTTAGTCCTCAAACCTCAATTCTGAATCCTCAAACCTGAATCCTCAATCTTCAGACCTCAGTCCTCAACAATCTGTTGTCAATCCTCAATCCTCAATAGAATATCCTCAATTCAAAGTTTTCAATAGTCAATACTCAATCTGCAATCTTCAAACCTCTATCCACAAACATCAATTCTCATCACTCAACACTCAATCCTCAGTCCTCAATCATCAATCCTCAATCTTCAATACTCAATCCTCAATCCTCAATCCTCATTCCTCATTCCTCAATCATCAGTCCTCAATCGTCAACACTCAATCCTCAATCCTCAATCGTCAGTCTTCTATCCTCAATACTCAATCTTCAATCCTCAATCCTCAAACCTCAATCCTCAATCCTCATTCTTCAATCCTCAATACCCAATACTCAATCTTCAATCATCAATCCTCAATCCCCACTTCTCAATGCTCTATCCTCAGTCCTCAGTCCTCAAACCTCAATCCTCAACCGTCAGCCCCCATCCTCAATCCTCAATACTCAATCTTCAATCCTCAATCCTCAATCCTCAATACCCAATCTTCAATCCTCAATCCTTAGTCCTCAAACCTCAATTCTGAATCCTCAAACCTGAATCCTCAATCTTCAGACCTCAGTCCTCAACAATCTGTTGTCAATCCTCAATCCTCAATAGAATATCCTCAATTCAAAGTTTTCAATAGTCAATACTCAATCTGCAATCTTCAAACCTCTATCCACAAACATCAATTCTCATCACTCAACACTCAATCCTCAGTCCTCAATCATCAATCCTCAATCTTCAATACTCAATCCTCAATCCTCAATCCTCATTCCTCATTCCTCAATCATCAGTCCTCAATCGTCAACACTCAATCCTCAATCCTCAATCGTCAGCCTTCTATCCTCAATACTCAATCTTCAATCCTCAACACTGAATCCTCTATCCTTAATCCTCAATCCTCATTCTTCAACCCTCAATACCCAATCCTCAATCTTCAATCCTCAATCATCAATCCTCAGTCCTCAATCCTCAATCCTCAATCGTCAGTCTTCAATCCTCAATACTCAATCTTCAATCCTCAATCCTCAAACCTCAATCCTCAATCCTCATTCTTCGATCCTCAATACCCAATACTCAATCTTCAATCCTCAATCCTCAATCCTCATTTCTCAATGCTCTACCTCAGTCCTCAGCCCTCAAACCTCAATCCTGAACCGTCAGCCCCCATCCTCAATCGTCAATACTCAATCTTCTATCCTCAATCCTCAATCCTCAATACTCAATCTTCAATCCTCAATCCTTAGTCCTCAAACCTCAATTCTGAATCCAAAATCCTGAATCCTCAATCTTCAGACCTCAGTCCTCAACAATCTGTTGTCAATCCTCAATCCTCAATAGAATATCCTCTATTCAAAGTTTTCAATACTCAATACTCAATCTGCAATCTTCAAACATCTATCCACAAACATCAATTCTCATCACTCAACCCTCAGCACTCAGTCCTCAACGTTCAATCCTCAATCCTCAATCCTCAATCCTCAATCGTCAATCTTCAATCCTCAATACTCAATCTTCAATCCTCAATCCTCAATACTCAATCCTCAATCCTCATTCTTCAATCCTCAGTACCCAAACCTGAATCTTCAATCCTCAATCCTCAATCCTCAATCCTCAACCCTCAACCCTCATTCTTCAATCCTCAATACCCAATCCTCAATCTTCAATCCTCAATCCTCAATCCCCAATTCCCAATCCTCAATCCTCAGTCCTCAGTCCTCAAACCTCAATCTTCAACCCTCAGCCCCCATCGTCAATCCTCAATCCTCAATCCTCAATCCTTAACCTTCAATCCTCAATACTCAATCTTCAATTCTCAATCATCAATTCTCAACACTCAATCCTCAATCCTCAATCCTCAGTCCTCAATTCTCAAGACTCAATCGTCAGTCTTCAATCCTCAATACTCAATCTTCTATCCTCGATCCTCAATCCTCAATCCTCAATCCTCAATCTTGAATCCTCAATACCCAATACTCAATCTTCAATCCTCAATCCTCAATCCTCATTCTTCAAAGCTCAATACCCAATGCTCAATCATCAATCTTCAATCCTCAATCCTCAGTCCTCAATCCTCAATCCTCAATCGTCAGTCTTCAATCCTCAATACTCAATCTTCAATCCTCAATACTCAAACCTCAATCCTCAATCCTCATTCTTCAATCCTCAATACCCAATACTCAATCTTCAATCATCAATCCTCAATCCCCATTTCTCAATGCTCTATCCTCAGTCCTCAGTCCTCAAACCTCAATCCTCAACCGTCAGCCCCCATCCTCAATCCTCAATACTCAATCTTCAATCCTCAATCCTCAATCCTCAATACCCAATCTTCAATCCTCAATCCTTAGTCCTCAAACCTCAATTCTGAATCCTCAAACCTGAATCCTCAATCTTCAGACCTCAGTCCTCAACAATCTGTTGTCAATCCTCAATCCTCAATAGAATATCCTCAATTCAAAGTTTTCAATAGTCAATACTCAATCTGCAATCTTCAAACCTCTACCCACAAACATCAATTCTCATCACTCAACACTCAATCCTCAGTCCTCAATCATCAATCCTCAATCTTCAATACTCAATCCTCAATCCTCAATCCTCATTCCTCATTCCTCAATCATCAGTCCTCAATCTTCAACACTCAATCCTCAATCCTCAATCGTCAGTCTTCTATCCTCAATACTCAATCTTCAATCCTCAACACTGAATCCTCTATCCTCAATCCTCAATCCTCATTCTTCAACCCTCAATACCCAATCCTCAATCTTCAATCCTCAATCCTCAATCCTCAGTCCTCAATCATCATTTCTCAATGCTCTATCCTCAGTCCTCAGTCCTCAAACCTCAATCCTCAACCCTCAGCCCTCATCCTCAATACTGAATCCTCAATTCTCAATCCTCAATCTTCAATCCTCAATACTCAACCTTCAATCCTCAATCCTCAGTCCTCAAACCTCAATTCTGTATCCTCAATCCTGAATCCTCAGTCTTCGGCCCTCAGTCCTCAACAATCTGTTGTCAATCCTCAATCCTCAATAGAATATCCTCAATTCAATGTTTTCAATACTCAATACTCAATCTGCATTCTTCAAACCTCTATCCACAAACATCAATTCTCATCACTCAACACTCAACACTCAGTCCTCAATGTTCAATCCTCAATCCCCAATTCCCAATCTTCAATCCTCAATACTGAATCTTCTATCCTCAATCCTCAATCCACAATCCTCAGACCTCAGTCCTCAAACCCCAATCCTCAATCCTCAGTCCTCAATCATCAATCCTCAATCTTCAATACTCAATCCTCAATCCTCAATCCTCAATCCTCAATCCTCAATCCTCATTCTTCAATCCTCAATACCCAATCCTCAATCTTCAATCCTCAATCCTCAATCCTCAGTCCTCAATCCTCAATCGTCAGTCTTCAATCCTCAATACTCAATCTTCAATCCTCAATCCTCAAACCTCAATCCTCAATCCTCATTCTTCAATCCTCAATACCCAATACTCAATCTTCAATCCTCAATCCTCAATCCTCATTTCTCAATGCTCTATCCTCAGTCCTCAGTCCTCAAACCTCAATCCTGAACCGTCAGCCCCCATCCTCAATCCTCAATACTCAATCTTCAATCCTCAATCCTCAATCCTCAATACTCAATCTTCAATCCTCAATCCTTAGTCCTCAAACCCCAATTCTGAATCCAAAATCCTGAATCCTCAATCTTCAGACCTCAATCCTCAACCCTCAGCCCTCATCCTCCGTCCTCAATCCTCAATCCTCATTCCTCATTCTTGAGTCCCCGATACTCAATTTTCAATCCTCAATCCTCAATCCTCAATCCTCAATCCTCAATCCTCAGTCATCAATACTCAATCTTCAATACTCAATTCTCAATCCTCAATCCTCAATCCTCAATACTCAATCCTCAATCCTCAATCCTCATTCCTCAAACCTCAATCCACAACCCTCAGTCCCCATCCTCAATTCTCAATTCTCAATCCTCAATCCTTAATCCTCAATCTTCAATCCTTAATAATCAATTTTCAATCCTCAATCCTCTATACTCAGTCATCATTCCTCAATCCTCAACCCTCATTCTTCAATCCTCAATACCCAATCCTCAATCTTCAATCCTCAATCCTCAATCCCCAATTCTCAATCCTCAATCCTCAGTCCTCAGTCCTCAAACCTCAATCCTCAACCCTCAGCCCTCATCGTCAATCCTCAATCCTCAATCCTCAATCCTTAACCTTCAATCCTCAATACACAATCTTCAATCCTCAATCATCAATTCTCAACCCTCAATCCTCAATACCCAATCTTCAATCCTCAACACTCAATCCTCTATCCTCAATCCTCAATCCTCATTCTTCAACCCTCAATACCCAATCCTCAATCTTCAATCCTCAATCCTCAATCCCCAATTCTCAATCCTCAATCCTCAGTCCTCAGTCCTCAAACCTCAATCCTCAACCCTCAGCCCTCATCGTCAATCCTCAATCCTCAATCCTCAATCCTTAACCTTCAATCCTCAATACACAATCTTCAATCCTCAATCATCAATTCTCAACCCTCAATCCTCAATCCTCAATCCTCATTCCTCATTCTTGAATCCTCAATACCCTATACTCAATCTTCAATCCTCAATCCTCAATCCTCAATTCTCAATCCTCTACCTTCAGTCCTCAATACTATATCTTCAATCCTCAATCCTCGATCCTCAATCCTCAATCCTCAATCCTCAATCGTCCGTCATCTATCCTCAATACTCAATCTTCAATCCTCAACACTCAATCCTCGATCCTCAATCCTCAATCCTCAATCATCAATACTCAACCTTCAATACTCAATTCTCAACCTTCAATCCCCAATCCTCAATCCTCAATCATCAATCCTCAACCTTCAATACTCATTCCTCAATCCTCAATCTTCAATCCTCAATACTCAACCATCAATTCTCAGTTCTCAACACTCAATAGAATATCCTGAATTCTCAGGATTCAATACTCAAACCTCAATCCTCAACCCTCAGCCCTCATCCTCCGTCCTCAATCCTCAATCCTCATTCCTCATTCTTGAGTCCCCGATACTCAATCTTCAATCCTCAATCCTCAAACCTCAATCCTCAATCCTCATTCTTCGATCCTCAATACCCAATACTCAATCTTCAATCCTCAATCCTCAATCCTCATTTCTCAATGCTCTATCCTCAGTCCTATGTCCTCAAACCTCAATCCTGAACCGTCAGCCCCCATCCTCAATCGTCAATACTCAATCTTCAATCCTCAATCCTCAATCCTCAATACTCAATCTTCAATCCTCAATCCTTAGTCCTCAAACCTCAACTCTGAGTCCAAAATCCTGAATCCTCAATCTTCAGACCTCAGTCCTCAACAATCTGTTGTCAATCCTCAATCCTCAATAGAATATCCTCAATTCACAGCTTTCAATACTAAATACTCAAACTGCAATCTTCAAACCTCTATCCACAAACATCAATACTCATCACTCAACCCTCAACACTCAGTCCTCAACGTTCAATCCTCAATCCTCAATCCTCAATCCTCAATCGTCAATCTTCAATCCTCAATACTCAATCTTCAATCCTCATTCCTCAATCCTCAATCCTCAATCCTCATTCTTCAATCCTCAGTACCCAAACCTGTATCTTCAATCCTCAATCCTCAATCCTCAATCCTCAATCCTCAACCCTCATTCTTCAATCCTCAATACCCAATCCTCAATCTTCAATCCTCAATCCTCAATCCCCAATTCTCAATCCTCAATCCTCAGTCCTCAGTCCTCAAACCTCAATCCTCAACCCTCAGCCCTCATCGTCAATCCTCAATCCTCAATCCTCAATCCTTAACCTTCATTCCTCAATACTCAATCTTCAATCCTCAATCATCAATTCTCAACCCTCAATCCTCAATCCTCAATCCTCAGTCCTCAATTCTCAATACTCAATCGTCAGTCTTCAATCCTCAATACTCAATCTTCTATCCTCAATCCTCAATCCTCAATCCTCAATCCTCATTCTTGAATCCTCAATACCCAATACTCAATCTTCAATCCTCAATCCTCAATCCTCATTCTTCAAAGCTCAATACCCAAACCTCAATCATCAATCTTCAATCCTCAATCCTCAGTCCTCAATCCTCAATCCTCAATCGTCAGTCTTCAATCCTCAATACTCAATCTTCAATCCTCAATCCTCAAACCTCAATCCTCAATCCTCATTCTTCAATCCTCAATACCCAATACTCAGTCTTCAATCATCAATCCTCAATCCCCACTTCTCAATGCTCTATCCTCAGTCCTCAGTCCTCAAACCTCAATCCTCAACCGTCAGCCCCCATCCTCAATCCTCAATACTCAATCTTCAATCCTCAATCCTCAATCCTCAATACCCAATCTTCAATCCTCAATCCTTAGTCCTCAAACCTCAATTCTGAATCCTCAAACCTGAATCCTCAATCTTCAGACCTCAGTCCTCAACAATCTGTTGTCAATCCTCAATCCTCAATAGAATATCCTCAATTCAAAGTTTTCAATAGTCAATACTCAATCTGCAATCTTCAAACCTCTATCCACAAACATCAATTCTCATCACTCAACACTCAATCCTCAGTCCTCAATCATCAATCCTCAATCTTCAATACTCAATCCTCAATCCCCAATCCTCATTCCTCATTCCTCAATCATCAGTCCTCAATCTTCAACACTCAATCCTCAATCCTCAATCGTCAGTCTTCTATCCTCAATACTCAATCTTCAATCCTCAACACTGAATCCTCTATCCTCAATCCTCAATCCTCATTCTTCAACCCTCAATACCCAATCCTCAATCTTCAATCCTCAATCCTCAATCCTCAGTCCTCAATCCTCATTTCTCAATGCTCTATCCTCAGTCCTCAGTCCTCAAACCTCAATCCTCAACCCTCAGCCCTCATCCTCAATACTGAATCCTCAATTCTCAATCCTCAATCTTCAATCCTCAATACTCAATTTTCAATCCTCAATCCTCAGTCCTCAAACCTCAATTCTGAATCCTCAATCCTGAATCCTCAGTCTTCGGCCCTCAGTCCTCAACAATCTGTCGTCAATCCTCAATCCTCAATAGAATATCCTCAATTCAATGTTTTCAATACTCAATACTCAATCTGCATTTTTCAAACCTCTATCCACAAACATCAATTCTCATCACTCAACACTCAACACTCAGTCCTCAATGTTCAATCCTCAATCCCCAATTCCCAATCTTCAATCCTCAATACTGAATCTTCTATCCTCAATCCTCAATCCACAATACTCAGACCTCAGTCCTCAAACCTTAACCCTCAATCCTCTATCCCCAATCCTCAATCCTCAGTCCTCAATCATCAATCCTCAATCTTCAATACACAATCCTCAATCCTCAATCCTCAATCCTCAATTCCCAATCTTCAATCCTCAATACTGAATCTTCAATCCTCAATCCTCAATGCTCAATCCTCAATCCTCAATCCTCAATCCTCAATCCTCAATCTTCAATCCTCAATACTCAATCTTCAATCCTCAATCCTCAATCCTCAATCCTCAATCCTCAATTTTCAATACCTAAAAGTCAATCTCCAATCCTAGATCCTCAATCCCCAATCCTCAGTCCTTAATCCTCAATCTTCAATCCTCAAACGCCAGTCCTCAATCTTCAATCCTCTATGCTGAATCGTCAATCCTCAAGCCTCAGTCCTCAATCCTCAATCCTCAATCCTCAAACCTCAATCCTCAACCGTCAGTCCTCGTCCTCAATCCTCAACCCTCAATCCTCAATCCTCAATCTTCAATCATCAATACTCAATCTTCAATCCTCAATACTCAATCCTCAATCGTCAATCCTCATTCCCCAATCCTCAATCTTCAATGCTCAATCCTCAATCCTCAATCCTCAATCCTCAATCCTCAATCTTCAATCCTCAATACTCAATCTTCAATCCTCAATCCTCAATCCTCAATCCTCAATCCTCAATACTCAATCCTGAATCCTCAATCTTCAATCCACAATACTCAATCTGCAATCCTCAATCCTCAATTCTCAGTGATCAATACTCAATCTTCAATACTCAATCCTCAATCCTCAATCCTCAATCCTCAATCCTCAATCCTCATTCCCCAATCCTCATTTCTCAACCCTCAATCCTCAACCCTTAGTCCACATCCTCAATTCTCAATTCTCAATCGTCTGTCCTCAATTCTCAATCTTCATCCTCAATAATCAATCTCCAATCCTAGATACTCAATCCTCAATCCTCAATCCCCAATCTTCAATCCTCAATATTCAATCTCCAATCCTAGATCCTCAATCCTCAATCCTCAATCCTCAATTCTCAATCCTCGTTCTTCAAACCTCAACACCCAATACTCAATCTTCATCCTCAATAATCAATCTCCAATCCTAGATCCTCAATCCTCAATCCTCAATCCCCAATCTTCAATCCTCAATAATCAATCTGCAATCCTAGATCCTCAATCCTCAATCCTCAACCCTCAATCATCAATTATCATTCTTCAAACCTCAATACCCAATCCTCAATCTTCAATCCTCAATGCTCAATCCTCAATCCTCAAGCCTCAGTCCTCAATCCTCAATCCTCAATCCTCAAACCTCAATCCTCAACCGTCAGTCCTCGTCCTCAATCCTCAACCCTCAATCGTCAGTCCTCAATCTTCGATCATCACTAATCAATCTTCAATCCTCAATCATCAATCCTCAATCCTCAGTCCTCAATCCTCAATATTCAACACTCAACCCTCAACCATCAATCCTCAATACTCAACCATCAATCCTCAATTCTCAATACTCAATAGAACATCCTGAACTCTTATGGTTCAATACTCAATCCAGAATATTCAATAATCAAATCTCAAACCTCAAGCATCAATTCTCAACACTCAATTCTCAACACTCAGTCCTCTCTCTTCAATCCTACATCCTCAACCCTCAATCCTCAAGCGTCAATCCTCAATCCTCATTCTTCAATCCTCAATACCCAATACTCAATCTTCAATCCTCAACACTCAATCCTCAATCCTCAATCCTCAATCCTCATTCTTCAATCCTCAGTACCCAATCCTCAATCTTCAATCCCCAATCCTCAATCCTCAATTCTCAACCCTCTCTCTTCAATCCTCAATACTAAATCATCAATCCTCAATCCTCGATCCTCAATTCTCAATCCTCAATCGTCAGTCTTCTATCCTCAATACTCAATCTTCAATCCACAACACTCAATCCTCAATCCTCAATCCTCAAACCTCAATCCTCATTCTTCAGTCCTCAATACCCAATCCTCAATCTTCAATCCTCAATCCTCAATCCTCAATTCTCAATCCCCAACCTTCAATCCTCAATACTAAATCTTCAATCCTCGATCCTCAATCCTCAATCCTCAATCCTCATTCTACAGTCCTCAATACTCAATCTTGAAACATCAATCCTCAATTCTCACTCCTCAGTCCTAAATACTCAATCGTCACTCCTCAATCCCCAATTCTCAATCTTCATTCCTCAATCTTCAATCCTCAATTCTCAATCCTCAATCCTCAATCCTCAATACTCAACCATCAATCCTCAGTTCTCAATAGAATATCGTCAATTCACAGATTTCAATACTCAATACTCAATCTGCAATCTTCAAATCTCTATCCACAAACATCAATTCTCACCTCTCAACCCTCAACACTCAGTCCCCAATCCTCAATATTCAATCCTCAATCCTCAATCCTCAATCCTCAATCCTCAATCCTCAATCGTCAGTCTTCAACCCTCAATACTCAATCTTCAATCCTCAATACACAATCTTCAATCCTCAGTCCTCAATCCTCAATCCCCGATCCTCAATCCTGAATCCTCAATCGTCAGTCTTCAACCCTCAATACTCAATCTTCAATACTCAACACTCAATCCTCAATCCTCAATCCTCAATGCTCAATCCTCATTCTTCAGTCCTCATTACCCAATCCTCAATCTTCAATCCTCAATCCTCAATCCTCAATTCTCAATACCCTATCTTCAATCCTCAATACTAAATCTTCAATCCTCGATCCTCAATCCTCAATCCTCAATCCTCATTTTACAATCCTCAATACTCAATCTTCAATCCTCAATCCTCAATCCTCAATACTCAATCTTCAATCCTCAATCCTTAGTCCTCAAACCTCAATTCTGAATCCTCAATCCTGAATCCTCAATCTTCAGACCTCAGTCCTCAACTATCTGTTGTCAATCCTCAATCCTCAATAGAATATCCTCAATTCAAAGCTTTCAATAGTCAATACTCAATCTGCAATCTTCAAACCTCTATCCACAAACATCAATTCTCATCACTCAACACTCAATCCTCAGTCCTCATTCATCAATCCTCAATCTTCAATACTCAATCCTCAATCCTCAATCCTCACTCCTCATTCCTCAATCATCAGTCCTCAATCTTCAACACTCAAGCCTCAATACTCAATCGTCAGTCTTCTATCCTCAATACTCAATCTTCAATCCTCAACACTCAATCCTTTATCCTCAATCCTCAATCCTCATTCTTCAATCCTCTATACCCAATCCTCAATCTTCAATCCTCAATCCTCAATCCTCAGTCCTCAATCCTCTATCCTCAATCGTCAGTCTTCAATCCTCAATACTCAATCTTCAATCCTCAATCCTCAAACCTCAATCCTCAATCCTCATTCTTCGATCCTCAATACCCAATACTCAATCTTCCATCCTCAATCCTCAATCCTCATTTCTCAATGCTCAATACCCAAACCTCAATCATCAATCTTCAATCCTCAATCCCCAGTCCTCAATCCTCAATCCTCAATCGTCAGTCTTCAATCCTCAATACTCAATCTTCAATCCTCAATCCTCAAACCTCAATCCTGAATCCTCATTCTTCAATCCTCAATACCCAATACTCAATCTTCAATCATCAATCCTCAATCCCCACTTCTCAATGCTCTATCCTCAGTCCTCAGTCCTCAAACCTCAATCCTCAACCGTCAGCCCCCATCCTCAATCCTCAATACTCAATCTTCAATCCTCAATCCTCAATCCTCAATACCCAATCTTCAATCCTCAATCCTTAGTCCTCAAACCTCAATTCTGAATCCTCAAACCTGAATCCTCAATCTTCAGACCTCAGTCCTCAACAATCTGTTGTCAATCCTCAATCCTCAATAGAATATCCTCAATTCAAAGTTTTCAATAGTCAATACTCAATCTGCAATCTTCAAACCTCTATCCACAAACATCTATTCTCATCACTCAACACTCAATCCTCAGTCCTCAATCATCAATCCTCAATCTTCAATACTCAATCCTCAATCCTCAATCCTCATTCCTCATTCCTCAATCATCAGTCCTCAATCGTCAACACTCAATCCTCAATCCTCAATCGTCAGTCTTCTATCCTCAATACTCAATCTTCAATCCTCAATCCTCAAACCTCAATCCTCAATCCTCATTCTTCAATCCTCAATACCCAATACTCAATCTTCAATCATCAATCCTCAATCCCCACTTCTCAATGCTCTATCCTCAGTCCTCAGTCCTCAAACCTCAATCCTCAACCGTCAGCCCCCATCCTCAATCCTCAATACTCAATCTTCAATCCTCAATCCTCAATCCTCAATACCCAATCTTCAATCCTCAATACTTAGTCCTCAAACCTCAATTCTGAATCCTCAAACCTGAATCCTCAATCTTCAGACCTCAGTCCTCAACAATCTGTTGTCAATCCTCAATCCTCAATAGAATATCCTCAATTCAAAGTTTTCAATAGTCAATACTCAATCTGCAATCTTCAAACCTCTATCCACAAACATCAATTCTCATCACTCAACACTCAATCCTCAGTCCTCAATCATCAATCCTCAATCTTCAATACTCAATCCTCAATCCTCAATCCTCATTCCTCATTCCTCAATCATCAGTCCTCAATCGTCAACACTCAATCCTCAATCCTCAATCGTCAGCCTTCTATCCTCAATACTCAATCTTCAATCCTCAACACTGAATCCTCTATCCTCAATCCTCAATCCTCATTCTTCAACCCTCAATACCCAATCCTCAATCTTCAATCCTCAATCCTCAATCCTCAGTCCTCAATCCTCATTTCTCAATGCTCTATCCTCAGTCCTCAGTCCTCAAACCTCAATCCTCAACCCTCAGCCCTCATCCTCAATACTGAATCCTCAATTCTCAATCCTCAATCTTGAATCCTCAATACTCAATTTTCAATCCTCGATCCTCAGTCCTCAAACCTCAATTCTGAATCCTCAATCCTGAATCCTCAGTCTTCGGCCCTCAGTCCTCAACAATCTGTCGTCAATCCTCAATCCTCAATAGAATATCCTCAATTCAATGTTTTCAATACTCAATACTCAATCTGCATTCTTCAAACCTCTATCCACGAACATCAATTCTCATCACTCAACACTCAACACTCAGTCCTCAATGTTCAATCCTCAATCCCCAATTCCCAATCTTCAATCCTCAATACTGAATCTTCTATCCTCAATCCTCAATCCACAATCCTCAGACCTCAGTCCTCAAACCTTAACCCTCAATCCTCTATCCCCAATCCTCAATCCTCAGTCCTCAATCATCAATCCTCAATCTTCAATACTCAATCCTCAATCCTCAATCCTCAATCCTCATTCCTCAATCCTCAACCCTCAACCCTCATTCTTCAATCCTCAATACCCAATCCTCAATCTTCAATCCTCAATCATCAATCCTCAGTCCTCAATCCTCAATCCTCAATCGTCAGTCTTCAATCCTCAATACTCAATCTTCAATCCTCAATCCTCAAACCTCAATCCTCAATCCTCATTCTTCGATCCTCAATACCCAATACTCAATCTTCAATCCTCAATCCTCAATCCTCATTTCTCAATGCTCTATCCTCAGTCCTCAGCCCTCAAACCTCAATCCTGAACCGTCAGCCCCCATCCTCAATCGTCAATACTCAATCTTCTATCCTCAATCCTCAATCCTCAATACTCAATCTTCAATCCTCAATCCTTAGTCCTCAAACCTCAATTCTGAATCCAAAATCCTGAATCCTCAATCTTCAGACCTCAGTCCTCAACAATCTGTTGTCAATCCTCAATCCTCAATAGAATATCCTCTATTCAAAGTTTTCAATACTCAATACTCAATCTGCAATCTTCAAACATCTATCCACAAACATCAATTCTCATCACTCAACCCTCAACACTCAGTCCTCAACGTTCAATCCTCAATCCTCAATCCTCAATCCTCAATCGTCAATCTTCAATCCTCAATACTCAATCTTCAATCCTCAATCCTCAATACTCAATCCTCAATCCTCATTCTTCAATCCTCAGTACCCAAACCTGAATCTTCAATCCTCAATCCTCAATCCTCAATCCTCAACCCTCAACCCTCATTCTTCAATCCTCAATACCCAATCCTCAATCTTCAATCCTCAATCCTCAATCCCCAATTCCCAATCCTCAATCCTCAGTCCTCAGTCCTCAAACCTCAATCTTCAACCCTCAGCCCCCATCGTCAATCCTCAATCCTCAATCCTCAATCCTTAACCTTCAATCCTCAATACTCAATCTTCAATTCTCAATCATCAATTCTCAACACTCAATCCTCAATCCTCAATCCTCAGTCCTCAATTCTCAAGACTCAATCGTCAGTCTTCAATCCTCAATACTCAATCTTCTATCCTCGATCCTCAATCCTCAATCCTCAATCCTCAATCTTGAATCCTCAATACCCAATACTCAATCTTCAATCCTCAATCCTCAATCCTCATTCTTCAAAGCTCAATACCCAATGCTCAATCATCAATCTTCAATCCTCAATCCTCAGTCCTCAATCCTCAATCCTCAATCGTCAGTCTTCAATCCTCAATACTCAATCTTCAATCCTCAATACTCAAACCTCAATCCTCAATCCTCATTCTTCAATCCTCAATACCCAATACTCAATCTTCAATCACCAATCCTCAATCCCCATTTCTCAATGCTCTATCCTCAGTCCTCAGTCCTCAAACCTCAATCCTCAACCGTCAGCCCCCATCCTCAATCCTCAATACTCAATCTTCAATCCTCAATCCTCAATCCTCAATACCCAATCTTCAATCCTCAATCCTTAGTCCTCAAACCTCAATTCTGAATCCTCAAACCTGAATCCTCAATCTTCAGACCTCAGTCCTCAACAATCTGTTGTCAATCCTCAATCCTCAATAGAATATCCTCAATTCAAAGTTTTCAATAGTCAATACTCAATCTGCAATCTTCAAACCTCTACCCACAAACATCAATTCTCATCACTCAACACTCAATCCTCAGTCCTCAATCATCAATCCTCAATCTTCAATACTCAATCCTCAATCCTCAATCCTCATTCCTCATTCCTCAATCATCAGTCCTCAATCTTCAACACTCAATCCTCAATCCTCAATCGTCAGTCTTCTATCCTCAATACTCAATCTTCAATCCTCAACACTGAATCCTCTATCCTCAATCCTCAATCCTCATTCTTCAACCCTCAATACCCAATCCTCAATCTTCAATCCTCAATCCTCAATCCTCAGTCCTCAATCATCATTTCTCAATGCTCTATCCTCAGTCCTCAGTCCTCAAACCTCAATCCTCAACCCTCAGCCCTCATCCTCAATACTGAATCCTCAATTCTCAATCCTCAATCTTCAATCCTCAAT
This sequence comes from Calliopsis andreniformis, assembly GCF_051401765.1. Lineage (NCBI taxonomy): Eukaryota > Metazoa > Arthropoda > Insecta > Hymenoptera > Andrenidae > Calliopsis > Calliopsis andreniformis. The sequence continues at coordinate 206,990 of NW_027480704.1, read as the reverse complement.
ACTCAACCTTCAATCCTCAATCCTCAGTCCTCAAACCTCAATTCTGTATCCTCAATCCTGAACCCTCAGTCTTCGGCCCTCAGTCCTCAACAATCTGTTGTCAATCCTCAATCCTCAATAGAATATCCTCAATTCAATGTTTTCAATACTCAATACTCAATCTGCATTCTTCAAACCTCTATCCACAAACATCAATTCTCATCACTCAACACTCAACACTCAGTCCTCAATGTTCAATCCTCAATCCCCAATTCCCAATCTTCAATCCTCAATACTGAATCTTCTATCCTCAATCCTCAATCCACAATCCTCAGACCTCAGTCCTCAAACCCCAATCCTCAATCCTCAGTCCTCAATCATCAATCCTCAATCTTCAATACTCAATCCTCAATCCTCAATCCTCAATCCTCAATCCTCAATCCTCATTCTTCAATCCTCAATACCCAATCCTCAATCTTCAATCCTCAATCCTCAATCCTCAGTCCTCAATCCTCAATCGTCAGTCTTCAATCCTCAATACTCAATCTTCAATCCTCAATCCTCAAACCTCAATCCTCAATCCTCATTCTTCAATCCTCAAAACCCAATACTCAATCTTCAATCCTCAATCCTCAATCCTCATTTCTCAATGCTCTATCCTCAGTCCTCAGTCCTCAAACCTCAATCCTGAACCGTCAGCCCCCATCCTCAATCCTCAATACTCAATCTTCAATCCTCAATCCTCAATCCTCAATACTCAATCTTCAATCCTCAATCCTTAGTCCTCAAACCCCAATTCTGAATCCAAAATCCTGAATCCTCAATCTTCAGACCTCAATCCTCAACCCTCAGCCCTCATCCTCCGTCCTCAATCCTCAATCCTCATTCCTCATTCTTGAGTCCCCGATACTCAATTTTCAATCCTCAATCCTCAATCCTCAATCCTCAATCCTCAATCCTCAGTCATCAATACTCAATCTTCAATACTCAATCCTCAATCCTCAATCCTCAATCCTCAATACTCAATCCTCAATCCTCAATCCTCATTCCTCAAACCTCAATCCACAACCCTCAGTCCCCATCCTCAATTCTCAATTCTCAATCCTCAATCCTTAATCCTCAATCTTCAATCCTTAATAATCAATTTTCAATCCTCAATCCTCTATACTCAGTCATCATTCCTCAATCCCCAACCCTCATTCTTCAATCCTCAATACCCAATCCTCAATCTTCAATCCTCAATCCTCAATCCCCAATTCTCAATCCTCAATCCTCAGTCCTCAGTCCTCAAACCTCAATCCTCAACCCTCAGCCCTCATCGTCAATCCTCAATCCTCAATCCTCAATCCTTAACCTTCAATCCTTAATACACAATCTTCAATCCTCAATCATCAATTCTCAACCCTCAATCCTCAATACCCAATCTTCAATCCTCAACACTCAATCCTCTATCCTCAATCCTCAATCCTCATTCTTCAACCCTCAATACCCAATCCTCAATCTTCAATCCTCAATCCTCAATCCCCAATTCTCAATCCTCAATCCTCAGTCCTCAGTCCTCAAACCTCAATCCTCAACCCTCAGCCCTCATCGTCAATCCTCAATCCTCAATCCTCAATCCTTAACCTTCAATCCTCAATACACAATCTTCAATCCTCAATCATCAATTCTCAACCCTCAATCCTCAATCCTCAATCCTCATTCCTCATTCTTGAATCCTCAATACCCAATACTCAATCTTCAATCCTCAATCCTCAATCCTCAATTCTCAATCCTCTACCTTCAGTCCTCAATACTATATCTTCAATCCTCAATCCTCGATCCTCAATCCTCAATCCTCAATCCTCAATCGTCCGTCATCTATCCTCAATACTCAATCTTCAATCCTCAACACTCAATCCTCGATCCTCAATCCTCAATCCTCAATCATCAATACTCAACCTTCAATACTCAATACTCAACCTTCAATCCCCAATCCTCAATCCTCAATCATCAATCCTCAACCTTCAATACTCATTCCTCAATCCTCAATCTTCAATCCTCAATACTCAACCATCAATTCTCAGTTCTCAACACTCAATAGAATATCCTGAATTCTCAGGATTCAATACTCAAACCTCAATCCTCAACCCTCAGCCCTCATCCTCCGTCCTCAATCCTCAATCCTCATTCCTCATTCTTGAGTCCCCGATACTCAATCTTCAATCCTCAATCCTCAAACCTCAATCCTCAATCCTCATTCTTCGATCCTCAATACCCAATACTCAATCTTCAATCCTCAATCCTCAATCCTCATTTCTCAATGCTCTATCCTCAGTCCTATGTCCTCAAACCTCAATCCTGAACCGTCAGCCCCCATCCTCAATCGTCAATACTCAATCTTCAATCCTCAATCCTCAATCCTCAATACTCAATCTTCAATCCTCAATCCTTAGTCCTCAAACCTCAACTCTGAGTCCAAAATCCTGAATCCTCAATCTTCAGACCTCAGTCCTCAACAATCTGTTGTCAATCCTCAATCCTCAATAGAATATCCTCAATTCACAGCTTTCAATACTAAATACTCAAACTGCAATCTTCAAACCTCTATCCACAAACATCAATACTCATCACTCAACCCTCAACACTCAGTCCTCAACGTTCAATCCTCAATCCTCAATCCTCAATCCTCAATCGTCAATCTTCAATCCTCAATACTCAATCTTCAATCCTCATTCCTCAATCCTCAATCCTCAATCCTCATTCTTCAATCCTCAGTACCCAAACCTGTATCTTCAATCCTCAATCCTCAATCCTCAATCCTCAATCCTCAACCCTCATTCTTCAATCCTCAATACCCAATCCTCAATCTTCAATCCTCAATCCTCAATCCCCAATTCTCAATCCTCAATCCTCAGTCCTCAGTCCTCAAACCTCAATCCTCAACCCTCAGCCCTCATCGTCAATCCTCAATCCTCAATCCTCAATCCTTAACCTTCAATCCTCAATACTCAATCTTCAATCCTCAATCATCAATTCTCAACCCTCAATCCTCAATCCTCAATCCTCAGTCCTCAATTCTCAATACTCAATCGTCAGTCTTCAATCCTCAATACTCAATCTTCTATCCTCAATCCTCAATCCTCAATCCTCAATCCTCATTCTTGAATCCTCAATACCCAATACTCAATCTTCAATCCTCAATCCTCAATCCTCATTCTTCAAAGCTCAATACCCAAACCTCAATCATCAATCTTCAATCCTCAATCCTCAGTCCTCAATCCTCAATCCTCAATCGTCAGTCTTCAATCCTCAATACTCAATCTTCAATCCTCAATCCTCAAACCTCAATCCTCAATCCTCATTCTTCAATCCTCAATACCCAATACTCAGTCTTCAATCATCAATCCTCAATCCCCACTTCTCAATGCTCTATCCTCAGTCCTCAGTCCTCAAACCTCAATCCTGAACCGTCAGCCCCCATCCTCAATCCTCAATACTCAATCTTCAATCCTCAATCCTCAATCCTCAATACCCAATCTTCAATCCTCAATCCTTAGTCCTCAAACCTCAATTCTGAATCCTCAAACCTGAATCCTCAATCTTCAGACCTCAGTCCTCAACAATCTGTTGTCAATCCTCAATCCTCAATAGAATATCCTCAATTCAAAGTTTTCAATAGTCAATACTCAATCTGCAATCTTCAAACCTCTATCCACAAACATCAATTCTCATCACTCAACACTCAATCCTCAGTCCTCAATCATCAATCCTCAATCTTCAATACTCAATCCTCAATCCTCAATCCTCATTCCTCATTCCTCAATCATCAGTCCTCAATCTTCAACACTCAATCCTCAATCCTCAATCGTCAGTCTTCTATCCTCAATACTCAATCTTCAATCCTCAACACTGAATCCTCTATCCTCAATCCTCAATCCTCATTCTTCAACCCTCAATACCCAATCCTCAATCTTCAATCCTCAATCCTCAATCCTCAGTCCTCAATCCTCATTTCTCAATGCTCTATCCTCAGTCCTCAGTCCTCAAACCTCAATCCTCAATCCTCAGCCCTCATCCTCAATACTGAATCCTCAATTCTCAATCCTCAATCTTCAATCCTCAATACTCAATTTTCAATCCTCAATCCTCAGTCCTCAAACCTCAATTCTGAATCCTCAATCCTGAATCCTCAGTCTTCGGCCCTCAGTCCTCAACAATCTGTCGTCAATCCTCAATCCTCAATAGAATATCCTCAATTCAATGTTTTCAATACTCAATACTCAATCTGCATTCTTCAAACCTCAATACCCAATCCTCAATCTTCAATCCTCAATCCTCAATCCTCAGTCCTCAATCCTCAATCGTCAGTCTTCAATCCTCAATACTCAATCTTCAATCCTCAATCCTCAAACCTCAATCCTCAATCCTCATTCTTCAATCCTCAATACCCAATACTCAATCTTCAATCCTCAATCCTCAATCCTCATTTCTCAATGCTCTATCCTCAGTCCTCAGTCCTCAAACCTCAATCCTGAACCGTCAGCCCCCATCCTCAATCCTCAATACTCAATCTTCAATCCTCAATCCTCAATCCTCAATACTCAATCTTCAATCCTCAATCCTTAGTCCTCAAACCCCAATTCTGAATCCAAAATCCTGAATCCTCAATCTTCAGACCTCAATCCTCAACCCTCAGCCCTCATCCTCCGTCCTCAATCCTCAATCCTCATTCCTCATTCTTGAGTCCCCGATACTCAATTTTCAATCCTCAATCCTCAATCCTCAATCCTCAATCCTCAATCCTCAGTCATCAATACTCAATCTTCAATACTCAATCCTCAATCCTCAATCCTCAATCCTCAATCCTCAATACTCAATCCTCAATCCTCAATCCTCATTCCTCAAACCTCAATCCACAACCCTCAGTCCCCATCCTCAATTCTCAATTCTCAATCCTCAATCCTTAATCCTCAATCTTCAATCCTTAATAATCAATTTTCAATCCTCAATCCTCTATACTCAGTCATCATTCCTCAATCCTCAACCCTCATTCTTCAATCCTCAATACCCAATCCTCAATCTTCAATCCTCAATCCTCAATCCCCAATTCTCAATCCTCAATCCTCAGTCCTCAGTCCTCAAACCTCAATCCTCAACCCTCAGCCCTCATCGTCAATCCTCTATCCTCAATCCTCAATCCTTAACCTTCAATCCTCAATACACAATCTTCAATCCTCAATCATCAATTCTCAACCCTCAATCCTCAATCCTCAATCCTCATTCCTCATTCTTGAATCCTCAATACCCAATACTCAATCTTCAATCCTCAATCCTCAATCCTCAATTCTCAATCCTCTACCTTCAGTCCTCAATACTATATCTTCAATCCTCAATCCTCGATCCTCAATCCTCAATCCTCAATCCTCAATCGTCCGTCATCTATCCTCAATACTCAATCTTCAATCCTCAACACTCAATCCTCGATCCTCAATCCTCAATCCTCAATCATCAATACTCAACCTTCAATACTCAATACTCAATCTTCAATCCCCAATCCTCAATCCTCAATCATCAATCCTCAACCTTCAATACTCATTCCTCAATCCTCAATCTTCAATCCTCAATACTCAACCATCAATTCTCAGTTCTCAACACTCAATAGAATATCCTGAATTCTCAGGATTCAATACTCAAACCTCAATCCTCAACCCTCAGCCCTCATCCTCCGTCCTCAATCCTCAATCCTCATTCCTCATTCTTGAGTCCCCGATACTCAATCTTCAATCCTCAATCCTCAAACCTCAATCCTCAATCCTCATTCTTCGATCCTCAATACCCAATACTCAATCTTCAATCCTCAATCCTCAATCCTCATTTCTCAATGCTCTATCCTCAGTCCTATGTCCTCAAACCTCAATCCTGAACCGTCAGCCCCCATCCTCAATCGTCAATACTCAATCTTCAATCCTCAATCCTCAATCCTCAATACTCAATCTTCAATCCTCAATCCTTAGTCCTCAAACCTCAACTCTGAGTCCAAAATCCTGAATCCTCAATCTTCAGACCTCAGTCCTCAACAATCTGTTGTCAATCCTCAATCCTCAATAGAATATCCTCAATTCACAGCTTTCAATACTAAATACTCAAACTGCAATCTTCAAACCTCTATCCACAAACATCAATACTCATCACTCAACCCTCAACACTCAGTCCTCAACGTTCAATCCTCAATCCTCAATCCTCAATCCTCAATCGTCAATCTTCAATCCTCAATACTCAATCTTCAATCCTCATTCCTCAATCCTCAATCCTCAATCCTCATTCTTCAATCCTCAGTACCCAAACCTGTATCTTCAATCCTCAATCCTCAATCCTCAATCCTCAATCCTCAACCCTCATTCTTCAATCCTCAATACCCAATCCTCAATCTTCAATCCTCAATCCTCAATCCCCAATTCTCAATCCTCAATCCTCAGTCCTCAGTCCTCAAACCTCAATCCTCAACCCTCAGCCCTCATCGTCAATCCTCAATCCTCAATCCTCAATCCTTAACCTTCATTCCTCAATACTCAATCTTCAATCCTCAATCATCAATTCTCAACCCTCAATCCTCAATCCTCAATCCTCAGTCCTCAATTCTCAATACTCAATCGTCAGTCTTCAATCCTCAATACTCAATCTTCTATCCTCAATCCTCAATCCTCAATCCTCAATCCTCATTCTTGAATCCTCAATACCCAATACTCAATCTTCAATCCTCAATCCTCAATCCTCATTCTTCAAAGCTCAATACCCAAACCTCAATCATCAATCTTCAATCCTCAATCCTCAGTCCTCAATCCTCAATCCTCAATCGTCAGTCTTCAATCCTCAATACTCAATCTTCAATCCTCAATCCTCAAACCTCAATCCTCAATCCTCATTCTTCAATCCTCAATACCCAATACTCAGTCTTCAATCATCAATCCTCAATCCCCACTTCTCAATGCTCTATCCTCAGTCCTCAGTCCTCAAACCTCAATCCTCAACCGTCAGCCCCCATCCTCAATCCTCAATACTCAATCTTCAATCCTCAATCCTCAATCCTCAATACCCAATCTTCAATCCTCAATCCTTAGTCCTCAAACCTCAATTCTGAATCCTCAAACCTGAATCCTCAATCTTCAGACCTCAGTCCTCAACAATCTGTTGTCAATCCTCAATCCTCAATAGAATATCCTCAATTCAAAGTTTTCAATAGTCAATACTCAATCTGCAATCTTCAAACCTCTATCCACAAACATCAATTCTCATCACTCAACACTCAATCCTCAGTCCTCAATCATCAATCCTCAATCTTCAATACTCAATCCTCAATCCTCAATCCTCATTCCTCATTCCTCAATCATCAGTCCTCAATCTTCAACACTCAATCCTCAATCCTCAATCGTCAGTCTTCTATCCTCAATACTCAATCTTCAATCCTCAACACTGAATCCTCTATCCTCAATCCTCAATCCTCATTCTTCAACCCTCAATACCCAATCCTCAATCTTCAATCCTCAATCCTCAATCCTCAGTCCTCAATCCTCATTTCTCAATGCTCTATCCTCAGTCCTCAGTCCTCAAACCTCAATCCTCAACCCTCAGCCCTCATCCTCAATACTGAATCCTCAATTCTCAATCCTCAATCTTCAATCCTCAATACTCAATTTTCAATCCTCAATCCTCAGTCCTCAAACCTCAATTCTGAATCCTCAATCCTGAATCCTCAGTCTTCGGCCCTCAGTCCTCAACAATCTGTCGTCAATCCTCAATCCTCAATAGAATATCCTCAATTCAATGTTTTCAATACTCAATACTCAATCTGCATTCTTCAAACCTCTATCCACAAACATCAATTCTCATCACTCAACACTCAACACTCAGTCCTCAATGTTCAATCCTCAATCCCCAATTCCCAATCTTCAATCCTCAATACTGAATCTTCTATCCTCAATCCTCAATCCACAATACTCAGACCTCAGTCCTCAAACCTTAACCCTCAATCCTCTATCCCCAATCCTCAATCCTCATTCCTCATTCTTGAATCCTCAATACCCAATACTCAATCTTCAATCCTCAATCCTCAATCCTCAATTCTCAATCCTCTACCTTCAGTCCTCAATACTATATCTTCAATCCTCAATCCTCGATCCTCAATCCTCAATCCTCAATCCTCAATCGTCCGTCATCTATCCTCAATACTCAATCTTCAATCCTCAACACTCAATCCTCGATCCTCAATCCTCAATCCTCAATCATCAATACTCAACCTTCAATACTCAATACTCAATCTTCAATCCCCAATCCTCAATCCTCAATCATCAATCCTCAACCTTCAATACTCATTCCTCAATCCTCAATCTTCAATCCTCAATACTCAACCATCAATTCTCAGTTCTCAACACTCAATAGAATATCCTGAATTCTCAGGATTCAATACTCAAACCTCAATCCTCAACCCTCAGCCCTCATCCTCCGTCCTCAATCCTCAATCCTCATTCCTCATTCTTGAGTCCCCGATACTCAATCTTCAATCCTCAATCCTCAAACCTCAATCCTCAATCCTCATTCTTCGATCCTCAATACCCAATACTCAATCTTCAATCCTCAATCCTCAATCCTCATTTCTCAATGCTCTATCCTCAGTCCTATGTCCTCAAACCTCAATCCTGAACCGTCAGCCCCCATCCTCAATCGTCAATACTCAATCTTCAATCCTCAATCCTCAATCCTCAATACTCAATCTTCAATCCTCAATCCTTAGTCCTCAAACCTCAACTCTGAGTCCAAAATCCTGAATCCTCAATCTTCAGACCTCAGTCCTCAACAATCTGTTGTCAATCCTCAATCCTCAATAGAATATCCTCAATTCACTGCTTTCAATACTAAATACTCAAACTGCAATCTTCAAACCTCTATCCACAAACATCAATACTCATCACTCAACCCTCAACACTCAGTCCTCAACGTTCAATCCTCAATCCTCAATCCTCAATCCTCAATCGTCAATCTTCAATCCTCAATACTCAATCTTCAATCCTCATTCCTCAATCCTCAATCCTCAATCCTCATTCTTCAATCCTCAGTACCCAAACCTGTATCTTCAATCCTCAATCCTCAATCCTCAATCCTCAATCCTCAACCCTCATTCTTCAATCCTCAATACCCAATCCTCAATCTTCAATCCTCAATCCTCAATCCCCAATTCTCAATCCTCAATCCTCAGTCCTCAGTCCTCAAACCTCAATCCTCAACCCTCAGCCCTCATCGTCAATCCTCAATCCTCAATCCTCAATCCTTAACCTTCATTCCTCAATACTCAATCTTCAATCCTCAATCATCAATTCTCAACCCTCAATCCTCAATCCTCAATCCTCAGTCCTCAATTCTCAATACTCAATCGTCAGTCTTCAATCCTCAATACTCAATCTTCTATCCTCAATCCTCAATCCTCAATCCTCAATCCTCATTCTTGAATCCTCAATACCCAATACTCAATCTTCAATCCTCAATCCTCAATCCTCATTCTTCAAAGCTCAATACCCAAACCTCAATCATCAATCTTCAATCCTCAATCCTCAGTCCTCAATCCTCAATCCTCAATCGTCAGTCTTCAATCCTCAATACTCAATCTTCAATCCTCAATCCTCAAACCTCAATCCTCAATCCTCATTCTTCAATCCTCAATACCCAATACTCAGTCTTCAATCATCAATCCTCAATCCCCACTTCTCAATGCTCTATCCTCAGTCCTCAGTCCTCAAACCTCAATCCTCAACCGTCAGCCCCCATCCTCAATCCTCAATACTCAATCTTCAATCCTCAATCCTCAATCCTCAATACCCAATCTTCAATCCTCAATCCTTAGTCCTCAAACCTCAATTCTGAATCCTCAAACCTGAATCCTCAATCTTCAGACCTCAGTCCTCAACAATCTGTTGTCAATCCTCAATCCTCAATAGAATATCCTCAATTCAAAGTTTTCAATAGTCAATACTCAATCTGCAATCTTCAAACCTCTATCCACAAACACCAATTCTCATCACTCAACACTCAATCCTCAGTCCTCAATCATCAATCCTCAATCTTCAATACTCAATCCTCAATCCTCAATCCTCATTCCTCATTCCTCAATCATCAGTCCTCAATCTTCAACACTCAATCCTCAATCCTCAATCGTCAGTCTTCTATCCTCAATACTCAATCTTCAATCCTCAATCCTCAATCGTCAGTCTTCTATCCTCAGTACTCAATCTTCAATCCTCAACTCTCAATCCTCTATCCTCAATCCTCAATCCTCATTCTTCAATCCTCAATACCCAATCCTCAATCTTCAATCCTCAATCCTCAATCCTCAGTCCTCAATCCTCAATCCTCAATCGTCAGTCTTCAATCCTCAATACTCAATCTTCAATCCTCAATCCTCAAACCTCAATCCTCAATCCTCATTCTTCGATCCTCAATACCCAATACTCAATCTTCAATCCTCAATCCTCAATCCTCATTTCTCAATGCTCTATCCTCAGTCCTCTGTCCTGAAACCTCAATCCTGAACCGTCAGCCCCCATCCTCAATCGTCAATACTCAATCTTCAATCCTCAATCCTCAATCCTCAATACTCAATCTTCAATCCTCAATCCTTAGTCCTCAAACCTCAACTCTGAGTCCAAAATCCTGAATCCTCAATCTTCAGACCTCAGTCCTCAACAATCTGTTGTCAATCCTCAATCCTCAATAGAATATCCTCAATTCACAGCTTTCAATACTAAATACTCAAACTGCAATCTTCAAACGTCTATCCACAAACATCAATACTCATCACTCAACCCTCAACACTCAGTCCTCAACGTTCAATCCTCAATCCTCAATCCTCAATCCTCAATCCTCATTCTTCAATCCTCAGTACCCAAACCTGAATCTTCAATCCTCAATCCTCAATCCTCAATCCTCAATCCTCAACCCTCATTCTTCAATCCTCAATACCCAACCCTCAATCTTCAATCCTCAATCCTCAATCCCCAATTCTCAATCCTCAATCCTCAGTCCTCAGTCCTCAAACTTCAATCCTCAACCCTCAGCCCTCATCGTCAATCCTCAATTCTCAATCCTCAATCCTCAATCCTCAATCTTCAATCCTTAATAATCAATTTTCAATCCTCAATCCTCAATACTCAGTCATCAATCCTCAATCTTCAATACTCAATCCTCAATCCTCAATCCTCTATCCTCAATCCTCAACCCTCAGTCCTCATTATCAGTTCTCAATTCTCAATCCTCAATCCTCAGTCCTCAATCCTCAGTCCTCAATGATCAATCCTCAATCCTCAATCTTCAATCCTCAATACTCAATCTTCAATCCCCAATCCTCAATCCTCAATCGTCAATCTTCAGTCCTCAATACTCAATCCTAAATCCTCAATCTTCAATCGTCAATACTCATTCTTCAATCCTCAATCCTCAACCCTCAACCCTCAATTTTCATTCCTCAATCCTCAATCCTCAATCCTCAATCCTCATTCTTCAATCCTCAATACCCAATCCTCAATCTTCAATCCTCAATCCTCAATCCTCAATTCTCAATCCTCCATCCTCAGTCCTCAGTCCTCAAACCTCAATCCTCAACCCTCAGCCCTCATCCTCAATACTGAATCCTCAATCCTCAATCCTCAGTCCTCAGTCCTCAAACCTCAATCCTCAATCCTCTATCCCCAATCCTCAATCCTCAGTCCTCAATCATCAATCCTGAATCTTCAATACTCAATCCTCAATCCTCAATCCTCAATCCTCATTCCTCAATCACCAATCCTTAATCTTCAATACTCAATCCTCAATCCTCAATCGTCAGTCTTCTATCCTCAATACTCAATCTTCAATCCTCAACACTCAATCCTCAATCCTCAATCCTCAATCCTCATTCTTCAAAGCTCAATACCCAATCCTCAATCATCAATCTTCAATCCTCAATCCTCAGTCCTCAATCCTCAATACTCAATCGTCAGTCTTCAATCCTCAATACTCAATCTTCAATCCTCAATCCTCAAACCTCAATCCTCAATCCTCATTCTTCAATCATCAATACCCAATACTCAATCTTCAATCATCAATCCTCAATCCCCATTTCTCAATGCTCTATCCTCAGTCCTCAGTCCTCAAACCTCAATCCTCAACCGTCAGCCCCCATCCTCAATCCTCAATACTCAATCTTCAATCCTCAATCCTCAATCCTCAATACCCAATCTTCAATCCTCAATCCTTAGTCCTCAAACCTCAATTCTGAATCCTCAAACCTGAATCCTCAATCTTCAGACCTCAGTCCTCAACAGTCTGTTGTCAATCCTCAATCCTCAATAGAATATCCTCAATTCAAAGTTTTCAATAGTCAATACTCAATCTGCAATCTTCAAACCTCTATCCACAAACATCAATTCTCATCACTCAACACTCAATCCTCAGTCCTCAATCATCAATCCTCAATCTTCAATACTCAATCCTCAATCCTCAATCCTCATTCCTCATTCCTCAATCATCAGTCCTCAATCTTCAACACTCAATCCTCAATCCTCAATCGTCAGTCTTCTATCCTCAATACTCAATCTTCAATCCTCAACACTCAATCCTCTATCCTCAATCCTCAATCCTCATTCTTCAACCCTCAATACCCAATCCTCAATCTTCAATCCTCAATCCTCAATCCTCAGTCCTCAATCCTCATTTCTCAATGCTCTATCCTCAGTCCTCAGTCCTCAAACCTCAATCCTCAACCCTCAGCCCTCATCCTCAATACTGAATCCTCAATTCTCAATCCTCAATCTTCAATCCTCAATACTCAATTTTCAATCCTCAATCCTCAGTCCTCAAACCTCAATTCTGAATCCTCAATCCTGAATCCTCAGTCTTCGGCCCTCAGTCCTCAACAATCTGTTGTCAATCCTCAATCCTCAATAGAATATCCTCAATTCAATGTTTTCAATACTCAATACTCAATCTGCATTCTTCAAACCTCTATCCACAAACATTAATTCTCATCACTCAACACTCAACACTCAGTCCTCAATGTTCAATCCTCAATCCCCAATTCCCAATCTTCAATCCTCAATACTGAATCTTCTATCCTCAATCCTCAATCCACAATCCTCAGTCCTCAGTCCTCAAACCTTAACCCTCAATCCTCTATCCCCAATCCTCAATCCTCAGTCCTCAATCATCAATCCTCAATCTTCAATACTCAATCCTCAATCCTCAATCCTCAATCCTCATTCCTCAATCCTCAACCCTCAACCCTCATTCTTCAATCCTCAATACCCAATCCTCAATCTTCAATCCTCAATCATCAATCCTCAGTCCTCAATCCTCAATCCTCAATCGTCAGCCTTCAATCCTCAATACTCAATCTTCAATCCTCAATCCTCAAACCTCAATCCTCAATCCTCATTCTTCGATCCTCAATACCCAATACTCAATCTTCAATCCTCAATCCTCAATCCTCATTTCTCAATGCTCTACCCTCAGTCCTCAGCCCTCAAACCTCAATCCTGAACCGTCAGCCCCCATCCTCAATCGTCAATACTCAATCTTCTATCCTCAATCCTCAATCCTCAATACTCAATCTTCAATCCTCAATCCTTAGTCCTCAAACCTCAATCCTGAATCCAAAATCCTGAATCCTCAATCTTCAGACCTCAGTCCTCAACAATCTGTTGTCAATCCTCAATCCTCAATAGAATATCCTCTATTCAAAGTTTTCAATACTCAATACTCACTCTGCAATCTTCAAACATCTATCCACAAACATCAATTCTCATCACTCAACACTCAACACTCAGTCCTCAATGTTCAATCCTCAATCCTGAATTCCCAATCTTCAATCCTCAATACTGAATCTTCAATCCTCAATCCTCAATCCACAATAGAATATCCTCAATTCACAGCTTTCAATACTCAATACTCAAACTGCAATCTTCAAACCTCTATCCACAAACATCAATACTCATCACTCAACCCTCAACACTCAGTCCTCAACGTTCAATCCTCAATCCTCAATCCTCAATCCTCAATCGTCAATCTTCAATCCTCAATACTCAATCTTCAATCCTCAATCCTCAATACTCAATCCTCAATCCTCATTCTTCAATCCTCAGTACCCAAACCTGAATCATCAATCCTCAATCCTCAATCCTCAATCCTCAACCCTCAACCCTCATTCTTCAATCCTCAATACCCAATCCTCAATCTTCAATCCTCAATCCTCAATGCCCAATTCCCAATCCTCAATCATCAGTCCTCAGTCCTCAAACCTCAATCCTCAACCCTCAGCCCCCATCGTCAATCCTCAATCCTCAATCCTCAATCCTTAACCTTCAATCCTCAATACTCAATCTTCAATTCTCAATCATCAATTCTCAACACTCAATCCTCAATCCTCAATCCTCAGTCCTCAATTCTCAAGAATCAATCGTCAGTCTTCAATCCTCAATACTCAATCTTCTATCCTCGATCCTCAATCCTCAATCCTCAATCCTCAATCTTGAATCCTCAATACCCAATACTCAATCTTCAATCCTCAATCCTCAATCCTCAATTCTCAATCCTCTACCTTCAGTCCACAATACTAAATCTTCAATCCTCAATCCTCGTTCCTCAATCCTCAATCCTCAATCCTCAATCGTCCGTCTTCTATCCTCAATACTCAATCGTCAATCCTCAACACTCAATCCTCAATCCTCAATCCTCAATCCTCAATCCTCATTCTTCAATCCTCACTACCCAATCCTCAATCTTCAATCCTCAATCCTCAATCCTCAGTTCTCAATCCTCTATCTTCAATCCTAAATACTAAATCTTCAATCCTCAATCCTCAATCCTCAATCCTCAACCGTCAGTCCTCGTCCTCAATCCTCAACCCTCAATCCTCAATCCTCAATCTTCAATCATCAAGACTCAATCTTCAATCCTCAATACTCAATCCTCAATCGTCAATCCTCAATCCCCAATCCTCAATCTTCAATGCTCAATCCTCATTTCTCAATGCTCTATCCTCAGTCCTCAGTCCTCAAACCTCAATCCTCAACCGTCAGCCCCCATGCTCGATCCTCAATCCTCGATCTTCAATCCTCAATCCTCAAACCTTAGTCCTCAAACCTCAATTCTGAGTACTCAATCCTGAATCCTCAATCTTCAGACCTCAGTCCTAATCAATCTGTTGTCAAACCTCAATCCTCAATAGAATATCCTCAATTCAAAGTTTTCAATACTCAATACTCAATCTGCAATCTTCAAACCTCTATCCACAGACATCAATTCTCATAACTCAACACTCAACACTCAGTCGTCAGTGTTCAATCCTCAGTCCTCAATTCCCAATCTTCAATCCTCAATACTGAATCTTCAATCCTCAATCCTCAATGCTCAATCCTCAATCCTCAATCCTCAATCCTCAATCCTCAATCTTCAATCCTCAATACTCAATCTTCAATCCTCAATCCTCAATCCTCAATCCTCAATCCTCAATTTTCAATACCTAAAAGTCAATCTCCAATCCTAGATCCTCAATCCCCAATCCTCAGTCCTTAATCCTCAATCTTCAATCCTCAATAGCCAGTCCTCAATCTTCAATCCTCTATGCTGAATCGTCAATCCTCAAGCCTCAGTCCTCAATCCTCAATCCTCAATCCTCAAACCTCAATCCTCAACCGTCAGTCCTCGTCCTCAATCCTCAACCCTCAATCCTCAATCCTCAATCTTCAATCATCAATACTCAATCTTCAATCCTCAATACTCAATCCTCAATCGTCAATCCTCAGTCCCCAATCCTCAATCTTCAATGCTCAATCCTCAATCCTCAATCCTCAATCCTCAATCCTCAATCTTCAATCCTCAATACTCAATCTTCAATCCTCAATCCTCAATCCTCAATCCTCAATCCTCAATACTCAATCCTGAATCCTCAATCTTCAATCCACAATACTCAATCTGCAATCCTCAATCCTCAATGCTCAGTGATCAATACTCAATCTTCAATACTCAATCCTCAATCCTCAATCCTCAATCCTCAATCCTCAATCCTCATTCCCCAATCCTCATTTCTCAACCCTCAATCCTCAACCCTTAGTCCACATCCTCAATCTTCAATCCTCAATCCTCAATCCTCAATTCTCAATCCTCAATCCTCAGTCCTCAGTCCTCAAACCTCAATCCTCAACCCTCAGCCCTCATCCTCAATACTGAATCCTCAATCCACAATCCTCAGTCCTCAGTCCTCAAACCTCAATCCTCAATCCTCTATCCCCAATCCTCAATCCTCAGTCCTCAATCATCAATCCTCAATCTTCAATACTCAATCCTCAATCCTCAATCCTCAATCCTCATTCCTCAATCATCAATCCTTAATCTTCAATACTCAATCCTCAATCCTCAATCGTCAGTCTTCTATCCTCAATACTCAATCTTCAATCCTCAACACTCAATCCTCAATCCTCAATCCTCAATCCTCATTCTTCAAAGCTCAATACCCAATCCTCAATCATCAATCTTCAATCCTCAATCCTCAGTCCTCAATCCTCAATCCTCAATCGTCAGTCTTCAATCCTCAATACTCAATCTTCAATCCTCAATCCTCAAACCTCAATCCTCAATCCTCATTCTTCAATCCTCAATACCCAATACTCAATCTTCAATCATCAATCGTCAATCCCCATTTCTCAATGCTCTATCCTCAGTCCTCAGTCCTCAAACCTCAATCCTCAATCTTCAATCCTCAATCCTCAATCCTCAATACTCAATCTTCAATCCTCAATCCTTAGTCCTCAACCCTCAATTCTGAATCCTCAAACCTGAATCCTCAATCTTCAGACTTCAGTCCTCAACAATCTGTTGTCAATCCTCAATCCTCAATAGAATATCCTCAATTCAAAGTTTTCAATAGTCAATACTCAATCTGCAATCTTCAAACCTCTATCCACAAACATTAATTCTCATCACTCAACACTCAATCCTCAGTCCTCAATCATCAATCCTCAATCTTCAATACTCAATCCTCAACCCTCAGCCCTCATCGTCAATCCTCAATCCTCAATCCTCAATCCTTAACCTCCAATCCTCAATACTCAATCTTCAATCCTCAATCATCAATTCTCAACCCTCAATCCTCAATCCTCAATCCTCTGTCCACAATTCTCAATACTCAATCGTCAGTCTTCAATCCTCAATACTCAATCATCTATCCTCAATCCTCAATCCTCAATCCTCAATCCTCATTCTTGAATCCTCAATACCCAATACTCAATCTTCAATCCTCAATCCTCAATCCTCAATTCTCAATCCTCTACCTTCAGTCCTCAATACTATATCTTCAATCCTCTATCCTCGATCCTCAATCCTCAATCCTCAATCCTCAATCGTCCGTCATCTATCCTCAATACTCAATCTTCAATCCTCAACACTCAATCCTCAATCCTCAATCCTCAATCCTCAATCCTCAATCATCAATCCTCAATCTTCAATACTCAATACTCAATCCTCAATCCCCAATCCTCAATCCTCAATCTTCAATCCTCAACCTTCAATACTCATTCCTCAATCCTCAATCTTCAATCCTCAATACTCAACCATCAATCCTCAGTTCTCAACACTCAATAGAATATCCTGAATTCAAAGGATTCAATACTCAAACCTCAATCCTCAACCCTCAGCCCTCATCCTCCGTCCTCAATCCTCAATCCTCAATCCTCATTCTTGAGTCCCCGATACTCAATTTTCAATCCTCAATCCTCAATCCTCAATCCTCAATCCTCAATACTCAGTCATCAATACTCAATCTTCAATACTCAATCCTCAATCCTCAATCCTCAATCCTCAATACTCAATCCTCAATCCTCAATCCTCATTCCTCAAACCTCAATCCACAACCCTCAGTCCTCATCCTCAATTCTCAATTCTCAATCCTCAATCCTTAATCCTCTATCTTCAATCCTTAATAATCAATTTTCAATCCTCAATCCTCAATACTCAGTCATCAATCCTCAATCTTCAATACTCAATCCTCAATCCTCAATCCTCTATCCTCAATCCTCAACCCTCAGTCCTCATTATCAGTTCTCAATTCTCAATCCTCAATCCTCAGTCCTCAATCCTCAGTCCTCAAAGATCAATCCTCAATCCTCAATCTTCAATCCTCAATACTCAATCTTCAATCCTCAATCCTCAATCCTCAATCGTCAATCTTCAGTCCTCAATACTCAATCCTCAATCCTCAATCTTCAATCGTCAATACTCATTCTTCAATCCTAAA
This sequence comes from Calliopsis andreniformis, assembly GCF_051401765.1. Lineage (NCBI taxonomy): Eukaryota > Metazoa > Arthropoda > Insecta > Hymenoptera > Andrenidae > Calliopsis > Calliopsis andreniformis. The sequence goes on along the minus strand of NW_027480704.1, from coordinate 188,719 downwards.
ATCCTCAACCCTCAACCCTCAATTTTCATTCCTCAATCCTCAATCCTCAATCCTCAATCCTCATTCTTCAATCCTCAATACCCAATCCTCAATCTTCAATCCTCAATCCTCAATCCTCAATTCTCAATCCTCAATCCTCAGTCCTCAGTCCTCAAACCTCAATCCTCAACCCTCAGCCCTCATCCTCAATACTGAATCCTCAATCCACAATCCTCAGTCCTCAGTCCTCAAACCTCAATCCTCAATCCTCTATCCCCAATCCTCAATCCTCAGTCCTCAATCATCAATCCTCAATCTTCAATACTCAATCCTCAATCCTCAATCCTCAATCCTCATTCCTCAATCATCAATCCTTAATCTTCAATACTCAATCCTCAATCCTCAATCGTCAGTCTTCTATCCTCAATACTCAATCTTCAATCCTCAACACTCAATCCTCAATCCTCAATCCTCAATCCTCATTCTTCAAAGCTCAATACCCAATCCTCAATCATCAATCTTCAATCCTCAATCCTCAGTCCTCAATCCTCAATCCTCAATCGTCAGTCTTCAATCCTCAATACTCAATCTTCAATCCTCAATCCTCAAACCTCAATCCTCAATCCTCATTCTTCAATCCTCAATACCCAATACTCAATCTTCAATCATCAATCGTCAATCCCCATTTCTCAATGCTCTATCCTCAGTCCTCAGTCCTCAAACCTCAATCCTCAATCTTCAATCCTCAATCCTCAATCCTCAATACTCAATCTTCAATCCTCAATCCTTAGTCCTCAACCCTCAATTCTGAATCCTCAAACCTGAATCCTCAATCTTCAGACTTCAGTCCTCAACAATCTGTTGTCAATCCTCAATCCTCAATAGAATATCCTCAATTCAAAGTTTTCAATAGTCAATACTCAATCTGCAATCTTCAAACCTCTATCCACAAACATTAATTCTCATCACTCAACACTCAATCCTCAGTCCTCAATCATCAATCCTCAATCTTCAATACTCAATCCTCAATCCTCAATACTCAATCCTCATTCCTCAATCATCAGTCCTCAATCTTCAACACTCAACCCTCAATCCTCAATCGTCAGTCTTCAATCCTCAATACTCAATCTTCAATCCTCAATCCTCAATCGTCAGTCTTCTATCCTCAGTACTCAATCTTCAATCCTCAACTCTCAATCCTCTATCCTCAATCCTCAATCCTCATTCTTCAATCCTCAATACCCAATCCTCAATCTTCAATCCTCAATCCTCAATCCTCAGTCCTCAATCCTCAATCCTCAATCGTCAGTCTTCAATCCTCAATACTCAATCTTCAATCCTCAATCCTCAAACCTCAATCCTCAATCCTCATTCTTCGATCCTCAATACCCAATACTCAATCTTCAATCCTCAATCCTCAATCCTCATTTCTCAATGCTCTATCCTCAGTCCTCTGTCCTCAGACCTCAATCCTGAACCGTCAGCCCCCATCCTCAATCGTCAATACTCAATCTTCAATCCTCAATCCTCAATCCTCAATACTCAATCTTCAATCCTCAATCCTTAGTCCTCAAACCTCAACTCTGAGTCCAAAATCCTGAATCCTCAATCTTCAGACCTCAGTCCTCAACAATCTGTTGTCAATCCTCAATCCTCAATAGAATATCCTCAATTCACAGCTTTCAATACTAAATACTCAAACTGCAATCTTCAAACGTCTATCCACAAACATCAATACTCATCACTCAACCCTCAACACTCAGTCCTCAACGTTCAATCCTCAATCCTCAATCCTCAATCCTCAATCGCCAATCTTCAATGCTCAATACTCAATCTTCAATCCTCAATCCTCAATCCTCAATCCTCAATCCTCATTCTTCAATCCTCAGTACCCAAACCTGAATCTTCAATCCTCAATCCTCAATCCTCAATCCTCAATCCTCAACCCTCATTCTTCAATCCTCAATACCCAACCCTCAATCTTCAATCCTCAATCCTCAATCCCCAATTCTCAATCCTCAATCCTCAGTCCTCAGTCCTCAAACTTCAATCCTCAACCCTCAGCCCTCATCGTCAATCCTCAATTCTCAATCCTCAATCCTCAATCCTCAATCTTCAATCCTTAATAATCAATTTTCAATCCTCAATCCTCAATACTCAGTCATCAATCCTCAATCTTCAATACTCAATCCTCAATCCTCAATCCTCTATCCTCAATCCTCAACCCTCAGTCCTCATTATCAGTTCTCAATTCTCAATCCTCAATCCTCAGTCCTCAATCCTCAGTCCTCAATCATCAATCCTGAATCTTCAATACTCAATCCTCAATCCTCAATCCTCAATCCTCATTCCTCAATCACCAATCCTTAATCTTCAATACTCAATCCTCAATCCTCAATCGTCAGTCTTCTATCCTCAATACTCAATCTTCAATCCTCAACACTCAATCCTCAATCCTCAATCCTCAATCCTCATTCTTCAAAGCTCAATACCCAATCCTCAATCATCAATCTTCAATCCTCAATCCTCAGTCCTCAATCCTCAATACTCAATCGTCAGTCTTCAATCCTCAATACTCAATCTTCAATCCTCAATCCTCAAACCTCAATCCTCAATCCTCATTCTTCAATCATCAATACCCAATACTCAATCTTCAATCATCAATCCTCAATCCCCATTTCTCAATGCTCTATCCTCAGTCCTCAGTCCTCAAACCTCAATCCTCAACCGTCAGCCCCCATCCTCAATCCTCAATACTCAATCTTCAATCCTCAATCCTCAATCCTCAATACCCAATCTTCAATCCTCAATCCTTAGTCCTCAAACCTCAATTCTGAATCCTCAAACCTGAATCCTCAATCTTCAGACCTCAGTCCTCAACAGTCTGTTGTCAATCCTCAATCCTCAATAGAATATCCTCAATTCAAAGTTTTCAATAGTCAATACTCAATCTGCAATCTTCAAACCTCTATCCACAAACATCAATTCTCATCACTCATCACTCAATCCTCAGTCCTCAATCATCAATCCTCAATCTTCAATACTCAATCCTCAATCCTCAATCCTCATTCCTCATTCCTCAATCATCAGTCCTCAATCTTCAACACTCAATCCTCAATCCTCAATCGTCAGTCTTCTATCCTCAATACTCAATCTTCAATCCTCAACACTCAATCCTCTATCCTCAATCCTCAATCCTCATTCTTCAACCCTCAATACCCAATCCTCAATCTTCAATCCTCAATCCTCAATCCTCAGTCCTCAATCCTCATTTCTCAATGCTCTATCCTCAGTCCTCAGTCCTCAAACCTCAATCCTCAACCCTCAGCCCTCATCCTCAATACTGAATCCTCAATTCTCAATCCTCAATCTTCAATCCTCAATACTGAATCTTCTATCCTCAATCCTCAATCCACAATCCTCAGTCCTCAGTCCTCAAACCTTAACCCTCAATCCTCTATCCCCAATCCTCAATCCTCAGTCCTCAATCATCAATCCTCAATCTTCAATACTCAATCCTCAATCCTCAATCCTCAATCCTCATTCCTCAATCCTCAACCCTCAACCCTCATTCTTCAATCCTCAATACCCAATCCTCAATCTTCAATCCTCAATCATCAATCCTCAGTCCTCAATCCTCAATCCTCAATCGTCAGTCTTCAATCCTCAATACTCAATCTTCAATCCTCAATCCTCAAACCTCAATCCTCAATCCTCATTCTTCGATCCTCAATACCCAATACTCAATCTTCAATCCTCAATCCTCAATCCTCATTTCTCAATGCTCTACCCTCAGTCCTCAGCCCTCAAACCTCAATCCTGAACCGTCAGCCCCCATCCTCAATCGTCAATACTCAATCTTCTATCCTCAATCCTCAATCCTCAATACTCAATCTTCAATCCTCAATCCTTAGTCCTCAAACCTCAATCCTGAATCCAAAATCCTGAATCCTCAATCTTCAGACCTCAGTCCTCAACAATCTGTTGTCAATCCTCAATCCTCAATAGAATATCCTCTATTCAAAGTTTTCAATACTCAATACTCAATCTGCAATCTTCAAACATCTATCCACAAACATCAATTCTCATCACTCAACACTCAACACTCAGTCCTCAATGTTCAATCCTCAATCCTGAATTCCCAATCTTCAATCCTCAATACTGAATCTTCAATCCTCAATCCTCAATCCACAATAGAATATCCTCAATTCACAGCTTTCAATACTCAATACTCAAACTGCAATCTTCAAACCTCTATCCACAAACATCAATACTCATCACTCAACCCTCAACACTCAGTCCTCAACGTTCAATCCTCAATCCTCAATCCTCAATCCTCAATCGTCAATCTTCAATCCTCAATACTCAATCTTCAATCCTCAATCCTCAATACTCAATCCTCAATCCTCATTCTTCAATCCTCAGTATCCAAACCTGAATCATCAATCCTCAATCCTCAATCCTCAATCCTCAACCCTCAACCCTCATTCTTCAATCCTCAATACCCAATCCTCAATCTTCAATCCTCAATCCTCAATGCCCAATTCCCAATCCTCAATCATCAGTCCTCAGTCCTCAAACCTCAATCCTCAACCCTCAGCCCCCATCGTCAATCCTCAATCCTCAATCCTCAATCCTTAACCTTCAATCCTCAATACTCAATCTTCAATTCTCAATCATCAATTCTCAACACTCAATCCTCAATCCTCAATCCTCAGTCCTCAATTCTCAAGAATCAATCGTCAGTCTTCAATCCTCAATACTCAATCTTCTATCCTCGATCCTCAATCCTCAATCCTCAATCCTCAATCTTGAATCCTCAATACCCAATACTCAATCTTCAATCCTCAATCCTCAATCCTCAATTCTCAATCCTCTACCTTCAGTCCACAATACTAAATCTTCAATCCTCAATCCTCGTTCCTCAATCCTCAATCCTCAATCCTCAATCGTCCGTCTTCTATCCTCAATACTCAATCGTCAATCCTCAACACTCAATCCTCAATCCTCAATCCTCAATCCTCAATCCTCATTCTTCAATCCTCACTACCCAATCCTCAATCTTCAATCCTCAATCCTCAATCCTCAGTTCTCAATCCTCTATCTTCAATCCTAAATACTAAATCTTCAATCCTCAATCCTCAATCCTCAATCCTCAACCGTCAGTCCTCGTCCTCAATCCTCAACCCTCAATCCTCAATCCTCAATCTTCAATCATCAATACTCAATCTTCAATCCTCAATACTCAATCCTCAATCGTCAATCCTCAATCCCCAATCCTCAATCTTCAATGCTCAATCCTCATTTCTCAATGCTCTATCCTCAGTCCTCAGTCCTCAAACCTCAATCCTCAACCGTCAGCCCCCATGCTCGATCCTCAATCCTCGATCTTCAATCCTCAATCCTCAATCCTTAGTCCTCAAACCTCAATTCTGAGTACTCAATCCTGAATCCTCAATCTTCAGACCTCAGTCCTAATCAATCTGTTGTCAAACCTCAATCCTCAATAGAATATCCTCAATTCAAAGTTTTCAATACTCAATACTCAATCTGCAATCTTCAAACCTCTATCCACAGACATCAATTCTCATAACTCAACACTCAACACTCAGTCGTCAGTGTTCAATCCTCAATCCTCAATTCCCAATCTTCAATCCTCAATACTGAATCTTCAATCCTCAATCCTCAATGCTCAATCCTCAATCCTCAATCCTCAATCCTCAATCCTCAATCTTCAATCCTCAATACTCAATCTTCAATCCTCAATCCTCAATCCTCAATCCTCAATCCTCAATTTTCAATACCTAAAAGTCAATCTCCAATCCTAGATCCTCAATCCCCAATCCTCAGTCCTTAATCCTCAATCTTCAATCCTCAATCGCCAGTCCTCAATCTTCAATCCTCTATGCTGAATCGTCAATCCTCAATCCTCAATCCTCAATTCTCAATCCTCCATCCTCAGTCCTCAGTCCTCAAACCTCAATCCTCAACCCTCAGCCCTCATCCTCAATACTGAATCCTCAATCCTCAATCCTCAGTCCTCAGTCCTCAAACCTCAATCCTCAATCCTCTATCCCCAATCCTCAATCCTCAGTCCTCAATCATCAATCCTGAATCTTCAATACTCAATCCTCAATCCTCAATCCTCAATCCTCATTCCTCAATCACCAATCCTTAATCTTCAATACTCAATCCTCAATCCTCAATCGTCAGTCTTCTATCCTCAATACTCAATCTTCAATCCTCAACACTCAATCCTCAATCCTCAATCCTCAATCCTCATTCTTCAAAGCTCAATACCCAATCCTCAATCATCAATCTTCAATCCTCAATCCTCAGTCCTCAATCCTCAATACTCAATCGTCAGTCTTCAATCCTCAATACTCAATCTTCAATCCTCAATCCTCAAACCTCAATCCTCAATCCTCATTCTTCAATCATCAATACCCAATACTCAATCTTCAATCATCAATCCTCAATCCCCATTTCTCAATGCTCTATCCTCAGTCCTCAGTCCTCAAACCTCAATCCTCAACCGTCAGCCCCCATCCTCAATCCTCAATACTCAATCTTCAATCCTCAATCCTCAATCCTCAATACCCAAACTTCAATCCTCAATCCTTAGTCCTCAAACCTCAATTCTGAATCCTCAAACCTGAATCCTCAATCTTCAGACCTCAGTCCTCAACAGTCTGTTGTCAATCCTCAATCCTCAATAGAATATCCTCAATTCAAAGTTTTCAATAGTCAATACTCAATCTGCAATCTTCAAACCTCTATCCACAAACATCAATTCTCATCACTCAACACTCAATCCTCAGTCCTCAATCATCAATCCTCAATCTTCAATACTCAATCCTCAATCCTCAATCCTCATTCCTCATTCCTCAATCATCAGTCCTCAATCTTCAACACTCAGTCCTCAATCCTCAATCGTCAGTCTTCTATCCTCAATACTCAATCTTCAATCCTCAACACTCAATCCTCTATCCTCAATCCTCAATCCTCATTCTTCAACCCTCAATACCCAATCCTCAATCTTCAATCCTCAATCCTCAATCCTCAGTCCTCAATCCTCATTTCTCAATGCTCTATCCTCAGTCCTCAGTCCTCAAACCTCAATCCTCAACCCTCAGCCCTCATCCTCAATACTGAATCCTCAATTCTCAATCCTCAATCTTCAATCCTCAATACTCAATTTTCAATCCTCAATCCTCAGTCCTCAAACCTCAATTCTGAATCCTCAATCCTGAATCCTCAGTCTTCGGCCCTCAGTCCTCAACAATCTGTTGTCAATCCTCAATCCTCAATAGAATATCCTCAATTCAATGTTTTCAATACTCAATACTCAATCTGCATTCTTCAAACCTCTATCCACAAACATTAATTCTCATCACTCAACACTCAACACTCAGTCCTCAATGTTCAATCCTCAATCCCCAATTCCCAATCTTCAATCCTCAATACTGAATCTTCTATCCTCAATCCTCAATCCACAATCCTCAGTCCTCAGTCCTCAAACCTTAACCCTCAATCCTCTATCCCCAATCCTCAATCCTCAGTCCTCAATCATCAATCCTCAATCTTCAATACTCAATCCTCAATCCTCAATCCTCAATCCTCATTCCTCAATCCTCAACCCTCAACCCTCATTCTTCAATCCTCAATACCCAATCCTCAATCTTCAATCCTCAATCATCAATCCTCAGTCCTCAATCCTCAATCCTCAATCGTCAGTCTTCAATCCTCAATACTCAATCTTCAATCCTCAATCCTCAAACCTCAATCCTCAATCCTCATTCTTCGATCCTCAATACCCAATACTCAATCTTCAATCCTCAATCCTCAGTCCTCATTTCTCAATGCTCTACCCTCAGTCCTCAGCCCTCAAACCTCAATCCTGAACCGTCAGCCCCCATCCTCAATCGTCAATACTCAATCTTCTATCCTCAATCCTCAATCCTCAATACTCAATCTTCAATCCTCAATCCTTAGTCCTCAAACCTCAATCCTGAATCCAAAATCCTGAATCCTCAATCTTCAGACCTCAGTCCTCAACAATCTGTTGTCAATCCTCAATCCTCAATAGAATATCCTCTATTCAAAGTTTTCAATACTCAATACTCAATCTGCAATCTTCAAACATCTATCCACAAACATCAATTCTCATCACTCAACACTCAACACTCAGTCCTCAATGTTCAATCCTCAATCCTGAATTCCCAATCTTCAATCCTCAATACTGAATCTTCAATCCTCAATCCTCAATCCACAATAGAATATCCTCAATTCACAGCTTTCAATACTCAATACTCAAACTGCAATCTTCAAACCTCTATCCACAAACATCAATACTCATCACTCAACCCTCAACACTCAGTCCTCAACGTTCAATCCTCAATCCTCAATCCTCAATCCTCAATCGTCAATCTTCAATCCTCAATACTCAATCTTCAATCCTCAATCCTCAATACTCAATCCTCAATCCTCATTCTTCAATCCTCAGTACCCAAACCTGAATCATCAATCCTCAATCCTCAATCCTCAATCCTCAACCCTCAACCCTCATTCTTCAATCCTCAATACCCAATCCTCAATCTTCAATCCTCAATCCTCAATGCCCAATTCCCAATCCTCAATCATCAGTCCTCAGTCCTCAAACCTCAATCCTCAACCCTCAGCCCCCATCGTCAATCCTCAATCCTCAATCCTCAATCCTTAACCTTCAATCCTCAATACTCAATCTTCAATTCTCAATCATCAATTCTCAACACTCAATCCTCAATCCTCAATCCTCAGTCCTCAATTCTCAAGAATCAATCGTCAGTCTTCAATCCTCAATACTCAATCTTCTATCCTCGATCCTCAATCCTCAATCCTCAATCCTCAATCTTGAATCCTCAATACCCAATACTCAATCTTCAATCCTCAATCCTCAATCCTCAATTCTCAATCCTCTACCTTCAGTCCACAATACTAAATCTTCAATCCTCAATCCTCGTTCCTCAATCCTCAATCCTCAATCCTCAATCGTCCGTCTTCTATCCTCAATACTCAATCGTCAATCCTCAACACTCAATCCTCAATCCTCAATCCTCAATCCTCAATCCTCATTCTTCAATCCTCACTACCCAATCCTCAATCTTCAATCCTCAATCCTCAATCCTCAGTTCTCAATCCTCTATCTTCAATCCTAAATACTAAATCTTCAATCCTCAACCCTCAATCCTCAATCCTCAATCTTCAATCATCAATACTCAATCTTCAATCCTCAATACTCAATCCTCAATCGTCAATCCTCAATCCCCAATCCTCAATCTTCAATGCTCAATCCTCATTTCTCAATGCTCTATCCTCAGTCCTCAGTCCTCAAACCTCAATCCTCAACCGTCAGCCCCCATGCTCGATCCTCAATCCTCGATCTTCAATCCTCAATCCTCAATCCTTAGTCCTCAAACCTCAATTCTGAGTACTCAATCCTGAATCCTCAATCTTCAGACCTCAGTCCTAATCAATCTGTTGTCAAACCTCAATCCTCAATAGAATATCCTCAATTCAAAGTTTTCAATACTCAATACTCAATCTGCAATCTTCAAACCTCTATCCACAGACATCAATTCTCATAACTCAACACTCAACACTCAGTCGTCAGTGTTCAATCCTCAATCCTCAATTCCCAATCTTCAATCCTCAATACTGAATCTTCAATCCTCAATCCTCAATGCTCAATCCTCAATCCTCAATCCTCAATCCTCAATCCTCAATCTTCAATCCTCAATACTCAATCTTGAATCCTCAATCCTCAATCCTCAATCCTCAATCCTCAATTTTCAATACCTAAAAGTCAATCTCCAATCCTAGATCCTCAATCCCCAATCCTCAGTCCTTAATCCTCAATCTTCAATCCTCAATCGCCAGTCCTCAATCTTCAATCCTCTATGCTGAATCGTCAATCCTCAAGCCTCAGTCCTCAATCCTCAATCCTCAATCCTCAAACCTCAATCCTCAACCGTCAGTCCTCGTCCTCAATCCTCAACCCTCAATCCTCAATCCTCAATCTTCAATCATCAATACTCAATCTTCAATCCTCAATACTCAATCCTCAATCGTCAATCCTCAGTCCCCAATCCTCAATCTTCAATGCTCAATCCTCAATCCTCAATCCTCAATCCTCAATCCTCAATCTTCAATCCTCAATACTCAATCTTCAATCCTCAATCCTCAATCCTCAATCCTCAATCCTCAATACTCAATCCTGAATCCTCAATCTTCAATCCACAATACTCAATCTGCAATCCTCAATCCTCAATGCTCAGTGATCAATACTCAATCTTCAATACTCAATCCTCAATCCTCAATCCTCAATCCTCAATCCTCAATCCTCATTCCCCAATCCTCATTTCTCAACCCTCAATCCTCAACCCTTAGTCCACATCCTCAATTCTCAATTCTCAATCGTCAGTCCTCAATTCTCAATCTTCATAATCAATAATCAATCTCCAATCCTAGATACTCAATCCTCAATCCTCAATCCCCAATCTTCAATCCTCAATATTCAATCTCCAATCCTAGATCCTCAATCCTCAATCCTCAATACTCAATTCTCAATCCTCGTTCTTCAAACCTCAACACCCAATTCTCAATCTTCAACCTCAATAATCAATCTCCAATCCTAGATCCTCAATCCTCAATCCTCAATCCCCAATCTTCAATCCTCAATAATCAATCTGCAATCCTAGATCCTCAATCCTCAATCCTCAACCCTCAATCATCAATTATCATTCTTCAAACCTCAATACCCAATCCTCAATCTTCAATCCTCAATGCTCAATCCTCAATCCTCAAGCCTCAGTCCTCAATCCTCAATCCTCAATCCTCAAACCTCAATACTCAACCGTCAGTCCTCGTCCTCAATCCTCAACCCTCAATCCTCAGTCCTCAATCTTCGATCATCACTAATCAATCTTCAATCCTCAATCATCAATCCTCAATCCTCAGTCCTCAATCCTCAATATTCAACACTCAACCCTCAACCATCAATCCTCAATGCTCAACCATCAATCCTCAATTCTCAATACTCAATAGAACATCCTGAACTCTTATGGTTCAATACTCAATCCAGAATATTCAATAATCAAATCTCAAACCTCAAGCATCAATTCTCAACACTCAATTCTCAACACTCAGTCCTCTCTCTTCAATCCTACATCCTCAACCCTCAATCCTCAAGCGTCAATCCTCAATCCTCATTCTTCAATCCTCAATACCCAATACTCAATCTTCAATCCTCAACCCTCAATCCTCATTTCTCAATGCTCTATCCTCTGTCCTCAGTCCTCAAACCTCAATCCTCAACCGTCAGCCCCCATGCTCGATCCTCAATCCTCGATCTTCAATCCTCAATCCTCAATCCTCAATACTCAATCTTCAATCCTCAATCCTTAGTCCTCAAACCTCAATTCTGAATCCTCAATCCTGAATCCTCAATATTCAGACCTCAGTCCTAATCAATATGTTGTCAATCCTCAATCCTCAATAGAATATCCTCAATTCAAAGTTTTCAATACTCAATACTCAATCTGCAATCTTCAAACCTCTATCCACAAACATCAATACTCATCACTCAACACTCAACACTCAGTCGTCAATGTTCAATCCTCAATCCTCAATTCCCAATCTTCAATCCTCAATACTGAACCTTCAATCCTCAATCCTCAATCCACAATCCTCAATCGTCACTCTTCTATCCTCAATACTCAATCTTCAATCCTCAACACTCAATCCTCAATCCTCAATCCTCAATCCTCATTCTTCAATCCTCAGTACCCAATCCTCAATCTTCAATCCTCAATCCTCAATCCTCAATTCTCAACCCTCTATCTTCAATCCTCAATACTAAATCTTCAATCCTCAATCCTCGATCCTCAATTCTCAATCCTCAATCGTCAGTCTTCTATCCTCAATACTCAATCTTCAATCCACAACACTCAATCCTCAATCCTCAATCCTCAAACCTCAATCCTCATTCTTCAGTCCTCAATACCCAATCCTCAATCTTCAATCCTCAATCCTCAATCCTCAATTCTCAATCCCCAATCTTCAATCCTCAATACTAAATCTTCAATCCTCGATCCTCAATCCTCAATCCTCAATCCTCATTCTACAGTCCTCAATACTCAATCTTGAAACATCAATCCTCAATTCTCAATCCTCAGTCCTAAATACTCAATCGTCACTCCTCAATCCCCAATTCTCAATCTTCATTCCTCAATCTTCAATCCTCAATTCTCAATCCTCAATCCTCAATCCTCAATACTCAACCATCAATCCTCAGTTCTCAATAGAATATCGTCAATTCACAGATTTCAATGCTCAATACTCAATCTGCAATCTTCAAATCTCTATCCACAAACATCAATTCTCACCTCTCAACCCTCAACACTCAGTCCCCAATCCTCAATATTCAATCCTCAATCCTCAATCCTCAATCCTCAATCCTCAATCCTCAATCCTCAATCCTCAATCGTCAGTCTTCAAACCTCAATACTCAATCTTCAATCCTCAATACACAATCTTCAATCCTCAGTCCTCAATCCTCAATCCCCGATCCTCAATCCTGAATCCTCAATCGTCAGTCTTCAACCCTCAATACTCAATCTTCAATACTCAACACTCAATCCTCAATCGTCAGTCTTCAATCCTCAATACTCAATCTTCAATCCTCAATCCTCAAACCTCAATCCTCAATCCTCGTTCTTCGATCCTCTATACCCAATACTCAATCTTCAATCCTCAATCCTCAATCCTCATTTCTCAATGCTCTATCCTCAGTCCTCAGCCCTCAAACCTCAATCCTGAACCGTCAGCCCCCATCCTGGATCGTCAATACTCAATCTTCAATCCTCAATCCTCAATCCTCAATACTCAATCTTCAATCCTCAATCCTTAGTCCTCAAACCTCAATTCTGAGTCCAAAATCCTGAATCCTCAATCTTCAGACCTCAGTCCTCAACAATCTGTTGTCAATCCTCAATCCTCAATAGAATATCCTCAATTCACAGCTTTCAATACTAAATACTCAAACTGCAATCTTCAAACCTCTATCCACAAACATCAATACTCATCACTCAACCCTCAACACTCAGTCCTCAACGTTCAATCCTCAATCCTCAATCCTCAATCCTTAATCGTCAATCTTCAATCCACAATACTCAATCTTCAATCCTCAATCCTCAATCCTCAATCCTCAATCCTCAATCCTCATTCTTCAATCCTCAGTACCCAATCCTGAATGTTCAATCCTCAATCCTCAATTCTCAATCCTCAATCCTCAACCCTCATTCTTCAATCCTCAATACCCAATCCTCAATCTTCAATCCTCAATCCTCAATCCCCAATTCTCAATCCTCAATCCTCAGTCCTCAGTCCTCAAACCTCAATCCTCAACCCTCAGCCCTCATCGTCAATCCTCAATCCTCAATCCTCAATCCTTAACCTTCAATCCTCAATACTCAATCTTCAATCCTCAATCATCAATTCTCAACCCTCAATCCTCATTCCTCAATCCACAGTCCTCAATTCTCAATACTCAATCGTCAGTCTTCAATCCTCAATACTCAATCTTCTATCCTCAATCGTCAATCCTCAATCCTCAATCCTCATTCTTGAATCCTCAATACCAAATACTCAATCTTCAATCCTCAATCCTCAATCCTCAATTCTCAATCCTCTACCTTCAGTCCTCAATACTAAATCTTCAATCCTCAATCCTCGATCCTCAATCCTCAATACTCAATCCTCAATCGTCCGTCTTCTATCCTCAGTACTCAATCTTCAATCCTCAACACTCAATCCTCAATCCTCAATCCTCAATCCTCAATCATCAATCCTCAATCTTCAATACTCAATACTCAATCCTCAATCCCCAATCCTCAATCCTCAATCATCAATCCTCAACCTTCAATACTCATTCCTCAATCCTCAATCTTCAATCCTCAATACTCAACCATCAATCCTCAGTTCTCAACACTCAATAGAATATCCTGAATTCTCAGGATTCAATACTCAAACCTCAATCCTCAAGCCTCAGCCCTCATCCTCCGTCCTCAATCCTCGATCCTCAATCCTCATTCTTGAGTCCCCGATACTCAATTTTCAATCCTCAATCCTCAATCCTCAATCCTCGATCCTCAATCCTCAGTCATCAATACTCAATCTTCAATACTCAATCCTCAATCCTCAATCCTCAATCCTCAATACTCAATCCTCAATCCTCAATCCTCATTCCTCAAACCTCAATCCACAACCCCCAGTCCTCATCCTCAATTCTCAATTCTCAATCCTCAATCCTCAATCCTCAATCCTCAATCTTCAATCCTTAATAATCAATTTTCAATCCTCAGTCCTCAATACTCAGTCATCAATCCTCATTTTTCAATCCTCAATACCCAATCCTCAATCATCAATCTTCAATCCTCAATCCTCAGTCCTCAATCCACAATCCTCAATCGTCAGTCTTCAATCCTCAATCCTCAATCGTCAGTCTTCAATCCTCAATCCTCAATCTTCAATCCTTAATAATCAATTTTCAATCCTCAGTCCTCAATACTCAGTCATCAATCCTCATTCTTCAATCCTCAATACCCAATCCTCAATCATCAATCTTCAATCCTCAATCCTCAGTCCTCAATCCACAATCCTCAATCGTCAGTCTTCAATCCTCAATCCTCAATCGTCAGTCTTCAATCCTCAATACTCAATCTTCAATCCTCAATCCTCAATCGTCAGTCTTCTATCCTCAGTACTCAATCTTCAATCCTCAACTCTCAATCCTCTATCCTCAATCCTCAATCCTCATTCTTCAATCCTCAATACCCAATCCTCAATCTTCAATCCTCAATCCTCAATCCTCAGTCCTCAATCCTCAATCCTCAATCGTCTGTCTTCAATCCTCAATACTCAATCTTCAATCCTCAATCCTCAAACCTCAATCCTCAATCCTCATTCTTCGATCCTCAATACCCAATACTCAATCTTCAATCCTCAATCCTCAATCCTCATTTCTCAATGCTCTATCCTCAGTCCTCTGTCCTCAAACCTCAATCCTGAACCGTCAGCCCCCATCCTCAATCGTCAATACTCAATCTTCAATCCTCAATCCTCAATCCTCAGTACTCAATCTTCAATCCTCAATCCTTAGTCCTCAAACCTCAATCCACAACCCTCAGTCCTCATCCTCAATTCTCAATTCTCAATCCTCAATCCTCAATCCTCAATCCTCAATCTTCAATCCTCAGTTCTCAACACTCAATAGAATATCCTGAATTCTCAGGATTCAATACTCAAACCTCAATCCTCAACCCTCAGCCCTCATCCTCCGTCCTCAATCCTCAATCCTCAATCCTCAATCCTCAATCCTCAATCCGCAGTCATCAATACTCAATCTTCAATACTCAATCCTCAATCCTCAATCCTCAATCCTCAATACTCAATCCTCAGTCCTCAATCCTCATTCCTCAAACCTCAATCCACAACCCTCAGTCCTCATCCACAATTCTCAATTCTCAATCCTCAATCCTCAATCCTCAATACTCAATCTTCAATCCTCAATCCTTAGTCCTCAAACCTCAATTCTGAATCCTCAATCCTGAATCCTCAATCTTCAGACCTCAGTCCTCAACAATCTGTTGTCAATCCTCAATCCTCAATAGAATATCCTCAATTCAAAGTTTTCAATAGTCAATACTCAACCTGCAATCTTCAAACCTCTATCCACAAACAACAATTCTCATCACTCAACACTCAATCCTCAGTCCTCAATCATCAATCCTCAATCTTCAATACTCAATCCTCAATCCTCAATCCTCAATCCTCATTCCTCAATCATCAGTCCTCAATCTTCAACACTCAATCCTCAATCCTCAATCGTCAGTCTTCTATCCTCAATACTCAATATTCAATCCTCAACCCTCAATCCTCTATCCTCAAACCTCAATCCTCATTCTTCAATCCTCAATACCCAATCCTCAATCTTCAATCCTCAATCCTCAATCCTCAGTCCTCGATCCTCAATCCTCAATCCTCATTCTTCAATCCTCACTACCCAATACTCAATCTTCAATCCTCAATCCTCAATCCTCAATTCTCAATCCTCTACCTTCAGTCCTCAATACTAAATCTTCAATCCTCAATCCTCGATCCTCAATCCTCAATCCTCAATCCTCAATCGTCCGTCTTCTATCCTCAATACTCAATCTTCAATCCTCAACACTCAATCCTCAATCCTCAATACTCAATCCTCATTCTTCAATCCTCACTACCCAATCCTCAATCTTCAATCCTCAATCCTCAATCCTCAATTCTCATTCCTCTATCTTCAATCCTAAATACTAAATCTTCAATTCTCAATCCTCAATCCTCAATCCTCAATCCTCAATCCTCATTCTACAATCCTCAATACTCAATCTTGAATCATCAGTCGTCAACTCTCAATCCTCAATCCTCAATCCTCAATCGTCACTCCTCAATCCCCAATCCTCAATCTTCAATCCTCAATCCTGAATCCTCAATCCTCAATACTCAATCCTCAATCCTCAATCCTCAATCATCAATCCTCAATCTTCAATACTCAATACTCAATCCTCAATCCCCAATCCTCAATCCTCAATCATCAATCCTCAACCTTCAATACTCATTCCTCAATCCACAATCTTCAATCCTCAATACTCAACTATCAATCCTCAGTTCTCAACACTCAATAGAATATCCTGAATTCTCAGGATTCAATACTCAAACCTCAATCCTCAACCCTCAGCCCTCATCCTCCGTCCTCAATCCTCAATCGTCAATCCTCGTTCTTGAGTCCCCGATACTCAATTTTCAATCCTCAATCCTCAATCCTCAATCCTCAATCCTCAATCCTCAGTCATCAATACTCAATCTTCAATACTCAATCCTCAATCCTCAATCCTCAATCCTCAATACTCAATCCTCAATCCTCAATCCTCATTCCTCAAACCTCAATCCACAACCCGCAGTCCTCATCCTCAATTCTCAATTCTCAATCCTCAATCCTCAATCCTCAATCTTCAATCATTAATAATCTATTTTCAATCCTCAATCCTCAATACTCAGTCATCAATCCTCAATCTTCAATACTCAATCCTCAATCCTCAATCCTCTATCCTGAATCCTCAACCCTCAGTCCTCATTATCAGTTCTCAATTCTCAATCCTCAATCCTCAGTCCTCAATCCTCAGTCGTCAATGATCAATCCTCAATCCTCAATCTTCAATCCTCAATACTCAATCTTCAATCCTCAATCCTCAATCCTCAATCGTCAATCTTCAGTCCTCAATACTCAATCCTCAATCCTCAATCTTCAATCTTCAATACTCATTCTTCAATCCTCAATCCTCAACCCTCAACCCTCAATTTTCATTCCTCAATCCTCAATCCTCAATCCTCAATCCTCATTCTTCAATCCTCAATACCCAATCCTCAATCTTCAATCCTCAATCCTCAATCCTCAATTCTCAATCCTCAATCCTCAGTCCTCAGTCCTCAAACATCAATCCTCAACCCTCAGCCCTCATCCTCAATCTTCAATCCTCAACACTCAATCCTCAATCCTCAATCCTCAATCCTCATTCTTCAATCCTCAATACCCAATCCTCAATCATCAATCTTCAATCCTCAATCCTCAGTCCTCAATCCTCAATCCTCAATCGTCAGTCTTCAATCCTCAATACTCAATCTTCAATCCTCAATCCTCAATCCTCAATACTCAATCTTCAATCCTCAATCCTCAATCCTCAGTCCTCAATCCTCAATCTTCAATCCTCAATCCTCAATCCTCAATTCTCAATCCTCAATCCTCAGTCCTCAGTCCTCAAACCTCAATCCTCAACCCTCAGCCCTCATCCTCAATACTGAATCCTCAATTCTCAATCCTCAATCTTCAATCCTCAATACTCAATCTTCAGTCCTCAATCCTCAGTCCTCAAACCTCAATTCTGAATCCTCAATCCTGAATCCTCAGTCTTCGGCCCTCAGTCCTCAACAATCTGTTGTCAATCCTCAATCCTCAATAGAATATCCTCAATTCAATGTTTTCAATACTCAATACTCAATCTGCAATCTTCAAACCTCTATCCACAAACATCAATTCTCATCACTCAACACTCAACACTCAGTCCTCAATGCTCAATCCTCAATCCTCAATTCCCAATCTTCAATCCCCAATACTGAATCCTCAATCCTCAATCCTCAATCCACAATCCTCAGTCCTCAGTCCTCAAACCTCAATCCTCAATCCTCTATCCCCAATCCTCAAACCTCAGTCCTCAATCATCAATCCTCAATCTTCAATACTCAATCCTCAATCCTCAATCCTCAATCCTCATTCCTCAATCATCAATCCTTAATCTTCAATACTCAATCCTCAATTCTCAATCGTCAGTCTTCTATCCTCAATACTCAATCTTCAATCCTCAACGCTCAATCCTCAATCCTCAATCCTCAATCCTCATTCTTCAATCCTCAATACCCAATCCTCAATCATCAATCTTCAATCCTCAATCCTCAGTCCTCAATCCTCAATCGTCAGTCTTCAATCCTCAATACTCAATCTTCAATCCTCAATCCTCAATCCTCAATCTTCTATCCTCAATCCTCAATCCTCAATCCTCAATCCTCATCCTTGAATCCTCAATACCCAATACTCAATCTTCAATCCTCAATCCTCAATCCTCAATTCTCAATCCTCTACCTTCAGTCCTCAATACTAAATCTTCGATCCTCAATCCTCGATCCTCAATCCTCAATACTCAATCCTCAATCGTCCGTCTTCTATCCTCAATACTCAATCTTCAATCCTCAACACTCAATCCTCAATCTTCAATCCTCAATCCTCAATCATCGATCCTCAATCTTCAATACTCAATACTCAATCCTCAATCCCCAATCCTCAATCCTCAATCATCAATCCTCAACCTTCAATACTCATTCCTCAATCCTCAATCTTCAATCCTCAATACTCAACCATCAATCCTCAGTTCTCAACACTCAATAGAATATCCTGAATTCTCAGGATTCAATACTCAAACCTCAATCCTCAACCCTCAGCCCTCATCCTCCGTCCTCAATCCTCAATCCTCAACCCTCATTCTTGAGTCCCCGATACTCAATTTTCAATCCTCAATCCTCAATCCTCAATCCTCAATCCTCAATCCTGAGTCATCAATACTCAATCTTCAATACTCAATCCTCAATCCTCAATCCTCAATCCTCAATACTCAATCCTCAATCCTCAATCCTCATTCCTCAAACCTCAATCCACAACCCTCAGTCCTCATCCTCAATTCTCAATTCTCAATCCTCAATCCTCAATCCTCAATCCTCAATCCTCAATCCTCAATCTTCAATCCTTAATAATCAATTTTCAATCCTCAGTCCTCAATACTCAGTCATCAATCCTCATTCTTCAATCCTCAATACCCAATCCTCAATCATCAATCTTCAATCCTCAATCCTCAGTCCTCAATCCTCAATCCTCAATCGTCAGTCTTCAATCCTCAATCCTCAATCGTCAGTCTTCAATCCTCAATACTCAATCTTCAATCCTCAATCCTCAATCGTCAGTCTTCTATCCTCAGTACTCAATCTTCAATCCTCAACTCTCAATCCTCTATCCTCAATCCTCAATCCTCATTCTTCAATCCTCAATACCCAATCCTCAATCTTCAATCCTCAATCCTCAATCCTCAGTCCTCAATCCTCAATCCTCAATCGTCAGTCTTCAATCCTCAATACTCAATCTTCAATCCTCAATCCTCAAACCTCAATCCTCAATCCTCATTCTTCGATCCTCAATACCCAATACTCAATCTTCAATCCTCAATCCTCAATCCTCATTTCTCAATGCTCTATCCTCAGTCCTCTGTCCTCAAACCTCAATCCTGAACCGTCAGCCCCAATCCTCAATCGTCAATACTCAATCTTCAATCCTCAATCCTCAATCCTCAATACTCAATCTTCAATCCTCAATCCTTAGTCCTCAAACCTCAACTCTGAGTCCAAAATCCTGAATCCTCAATCTTCAGACCTCAGTCCTCAACAATCTGTTGTCAATCCTCAATCCTCAATAGAATATCCTCAGTTCACAGCTTTCAATACTAAATACTCAAACTGCAATCTTCAAACCTCTATCCACAAACATCAATACTCATCACTCAACCCTCAACACTCAGTCCTCAACGTTCAATCCTCAATCCTCAATCCTCAATCCTCAATCGCCAATCTTCAATCCTCAATACTCAATCTTCAATCCTCAATCCTCAATCCTCAATCCTCAATCCTCATTCTTCAATCCTCAGTACCCAAACCTGAATCTTCAATCCTCAATCCTCAATCCTCAATCCTCAATCCTCAACCCTCATTCTTCAATCCTCAATACCCAATCCTCAATCTTCAATCCTCAATCCTCAATCCCCAATTCCCAATCCTCAATCCTCAGACCTCAGTCCTCAAACCTCAATCCTCAACCCTCAGCCCTCATCGTCAATCCTCAATCCTCAATCCTCAATCCTTAACCTTC
Source organism: Calliopsis andreniformis (assembly GCF_051401765.1). Classification (NCBI taxonomy): domain Eukaryota; kingdom Metazoa; phylum Arthropoda; class Insecta; order Hymenoptera; family Andrenidae; genus Calliopsis; species Calliopsis andreniformis. The sequence goes on along the minus strand of NW_027480704.1, from coordinate 168,144 downwards.
AATCCTCAATACTCAATCTTCAATCCTCAATCATCAATTCTCAACCCTCAATCCTCAATCCTCAATCCTCAGTCCTCAATTCTCAATACTCAATCGTCAGTCTTCAATCCTCAATACTCAATCTTCTATCCTCAATCCTCAATCCTCAATCCTCAATCCTCATTCTTGAATCCTCAATACCCAATACTCAATCTTCAATCCTCAATCCTCAATCCTCAATTCTCAATCCTCTACCTTCAGTCCTCAATACTAAATCTTCAATCCTCAACCCTCGATCCTCAATCCTCAATACTCAATCGTCAATCATCCGTCTTCTATCCTCGATACTCAATCTTCAATCCTCAACACTCAATCCTCAATCCTCAATCCTCAATCCTCAATCATCAATCCTCAATCTTCAATACTCAATACTCAATCCTCAATCCCCAATCCTCAATCCTCAATCATCAATCCTCAACCTTCAATACTCATTCCTCAATCCTCAATCTTCAATCCTCAATACTCATCCATCAACCCTCAGTTCTCAACACTCAATAGAATAACCTGAATTCTCAGGATTCAATACTCAAACCTCAATCCTCAACCCTCAGCCCTCATCCTCCGTCCTCAATCCTCAATCCTCAATCCTCATTCTTCAGTCCCCGATACTCAATTTTCAATCCTCAATTCTCAATCCTCAATCCTCAATCCTCAATCCTCAGTCATCAATACTCAATCTTCAATACTCAATCCTCAATCCTCAATCCCCAATCCTCTATACTCAATCCTCAATCCTCAATCCTCATTCCTCAAACCTCAATCCACAACCCTCAGTCCTCATCCTCAATTCTCAATTCTCAATCCTCAATCCTCAATCCTCAATCTTCAATCCTTAATAATCAATTTTCAATCCTCAATCCTCAATACTCAGTCATCAATCCTCAATCTTCAATACTCAATCCTCAATCCTCAATCCTCTACTCCTCAATCCTCAACCCTCAGTCCTCATTATCAGTTCTCAATTCTCAATCCTCAATCCTCAGTCCTCAATCCTCAGTCCTCAATGATCAATCCTCAATCCTCAATCTTCAATCCTCAATACTCAATCTTCAATCCTCAATCCTCAATCCTCAATCGTCAATCTTCAGTCCTCAATACTCAATCCTCAATCCTCAATCTTCAATCGTCAATACTCATTCTTCAATCCTCAATCCTCAACCCTCGACCCTCAATTTTCATTCCTCAATCCTCAATCCTCAATCCTCAATCCTCATTCTTCAATCCTCAATACCCAATCCTCAATCTTCAATCCTCAATCCTCAATCCTCAATTCTCAATCCTCAATCTTCAGTCCTCAGTTCTCAAACCTCAATCCTCAACCCTCAGCCCTCATCCTCAATACTGAAACCTCAATCCACAATCCTCAGTCCTCAGTCCTCAAACCTCAATCCTCAATCCTCTATCAGCAATCCTCAATCCTCAGTCCTCAATCATCAATCCTCAATCCTCATTACTCAATCCTCAATCCTCAATCCTCAGTCCTCAATCCTCAATCCTCAATCGTCAGTCTTCAATCCTCAATACTCAATCTTCAATCCTCAATCCTCAAACCTCAATCCTCAATCCTCATGCTTCAAGCCTCAATACTCAACCATCAATCCTCAGTTCTCAACACTCAATAGAATATCCTGAATTCTCAGGATTCAATACTCAAACCTCAATCCTCAACCATCAGCCCTCATCCTCCGTCCTCAATCCTCAATCCTCAATCCTCAATCCTCAATCCTCAATCCGCAGTCATCAATACTCAATCTTCAATACTCAATCCTCAATCCTCAATCCTCAATCCTCAATACTCAATCCTCAGTCCTCAATCCTCATTCCTCAAACCTCAATCCACAACCCTCAGTCCTCATCCACAATTCTCAATTCTCAATGCTCAATCCTCAATCCTCAATACTCAATCTTCAATCCTCAATCCTTAGTCCTCAAACCTCAATTCTGAATCCTCAACCCTGAATCCTCAATCTTCAGACCTCAGTCCTCAACAATCTGTTGTCAATCCTCAATCCTCAATAGAATATCCTCAATTCAAAGTTTTCAATAGTCAATACTCAATCTGCAATCTTCAAACCTCTATCCACAAACATCAATTCTCATCACTCAACACTCAATCCTTAGTCCTCAATCATCAATCCTCAATCTTCAATACTCAATCCTCAATCCTCAATCCTAAATCCTCATTCCTCAATCATCAGTCCTCAATCTTCAACACTCAATCCTCAATCCTCAATCGTCAGTCTTCTATCCTCAATACTCAATCTTCAATCCTCAACACTCAATCCTCTATCCTCAATCCTCAATCCTCATTCTTCAATCCTCAATACCCAATCCTCAATCTTCAATCCTCAATCCTCAATCCTCAGTCCTCAATCCTCAGTCCTCAAACCTCAATTCTGAATCCTCAATCCTGAATCCTCAGTCTTCGGCCCTCAGTCCTCAACAATCTGTTGTCAATCCTCAATCCTCAATAGAATATCCTCAATTCAATGTTTTCAATACTCAATACTCAATCTGCAATCTTCAAACCTCTATCCACAAACATCAATTCTCATCACTCAACACTCAACACTCAGTCCTCAATGTTCAATCCTCAATCCTCAATTCCCAATCTTCAATCCCCAATACTGAATCTTCAATCCTCAATCCTCAATCCACAATCCTCAGTCCTCAGTCCTCAAACCTCAATCCTCAATCCTCTATCCCCAATCCGCAATCCTCAGTCCTCAATCATCAATCCTCAATCTTCAATACTCAATCCTCAATCCTCAATCCTCAATCCTCATTCCTCAATCATCAATCCTTAATCTTCAGTACTCAATCCTCAATCCTCAATCGTCAGTTTTCTATCCTCAATACTCAATCTTCAATCCTCAACACTCAATCCTCAATCCTCAATCCTCAATCCTCATTCTTCAATCCTCAATACCCAATCCTCAATCATCAATCTTCAATCCTCAATCCTCAGTCCTCAATCCTCAATCCTCAATCGTCAGTCTTCAATCCTCAATACTCAATCTTCAATCCTCAATCCTCAATCCTCAATACTCAATCTCCAATCCTCAATCCTTAGTCCTCAAACCTCAATTCTGAATCCTCAATTCTGAATCCTCAATCTTCAGACCTCAGTCCTCAACAATCTGTTGTCAATCCTCAATCCTCAATAGAATATCCTCAATTCAAAGTTTTCAATAGTCAATACTCAATCTGCAATCTTCAAACCTCTATCCACAAACATCAATTCTCATCACTCAACACTCAACCCTCAGTCCTCAATCATCAATCCTCAATCTTCAATACTCAATCCTCAATCCTCAATCCTCAATCCTCATTCCTCAATCATCAGTCCTCAATCTTCAACACTCAATCCTGAATCCTCAATCGTCAGTCTTCTATCCTCAGTACTCAACCTTCAATCCTCAACACTCAATCCTCTATCGTCAATCCTCAATCCTCATTCTTCAATCCTCAATACCCAATCCTCAATCTTCAATCCTCAATGCTCAATCCTCAGTCCTCAATCCTCAATCCTCAGTCGTCAGTCTTCAATCCTCAATACTCAATCTTCAATCCTCAATCCTCAAACCTCAATCCTCAATCCTCATTCTTCGATCCTCAATACCCAATACTCAATCTTCAATCCTCAATCCTCAATCCTCATTTCTCAATGCTCTATCATCAGTCCTCAGCCCTCAAACCTCAATCCTGAACCGTCAGCCCCCATCCTCAATCGTCAATACTCAATCTTCAATCCTCAATCCTCAATCCTCAATACTCAACCTTCAATCCTCAATCCTTAGTCCTCCAACCTCAATTCTGAATCCAAAATCCTGTATCCTCAATCTTCAGACCTCAGTCCTCAACAATCTGTTGTCAATCCTCAATCCTCAATAGAATATCCTCTATTCAAAGTTTTCAATAATCAATACTCAATCTGCAATCTTCAAACCTCTATCCACAAACATCAATTCTCATCACTCAACACTCAACACTCAGTCCTCAATGTTTAATCCTCAATCCTCAATACCCAATCTTCAATCCTCAATACTGAATCTTCAATCCTCAATCCTCAATCCACAATCCTCAGTCCTCAGTCCTCAAACCTCAATCCTCAATCCTCTATCCCCAATCCACAATCCTCAGTCCTCAATCATCAATCCTCAATCTTCAATACTCAATCCTCAACCCTCATTCCTCAATCCTCATTCCTCAATCATCAATCCTTAATCTTCAATACTCAATCCTCAATCCTCAATCGTCAGCCTTCTATCCTCAATACTCAAACTTCAATCCTCAACACTCAATCCTCAATCCTCAATCCTCAATCCTCATTCTTCAATACTCAATACCCAATCCTCAATCATCAATCTTCAATCCTCAATCCTCAGTCGTCAATCCTCAATCCTCAATCGTCAGTCTTCAATCCTCAATACTCAATCCTCAATCCTCAATCCTCAATCCTCAATCCTCAATCCTCAATCCTCAATCCTCAATCATCAACCCTCAATCTTCAATACTCAATACTCAATCCCCAATCCTCAATCCTCAATCATCAGTCCTCAACCTTCAATACTCATTCCTCAATCCTCAATCTTCAATCCTCAATACTCAACCATCAATCCTCATTTCTCAACACTCAATAGAATATCCTGAATTCTCAGGATTCAATACTCAAACCTCAATACTCAACCCTCAGCCCTCATCCTCCGTCCTCAATCCTCAATCCTCAATCCTCATTCTTGAGTCCCCGATACTCAATTTTCAATCGTCAATCCTCAATCCTCAATCCTCAATCCTCAGTCCTCAGTCATCAATCCTCAATCTTCAATACTCAATCCTCAATCCTCAATCCTCTATCCTCAATCCTCAACCCTCAGTCGTCATTATCAGTTCTCAATTCTCTATCCTCAATCCTCAGTCCTCAATCCTCAGTCCTCAATGATCAATCCTCAACCCTCAATCTTCAATCCTCAATAATCAATCTTCAATCCTCAATCCTCAATCCTCAATCGTCAATCTTCAGTCCTCAATACTCAATCCTCAATCCTCAATCTTCAATCGTCAATACTCATTCTTCAATCCTCAATCCTCAACCCTCAACCCTCAATTTTCATTCCTCAATCCTCATTCCTCAATCCTCAATCCTCATTCTTCAATTCTCAATACCCAATCCTCAATCTTCAATCCTCAATCCTCAATCCTCAATTCTCAATCCTCAATCCTCAGTCCTCAGTCCTCAAACCTCAATCCTCAACCCTCAGCCCTCATCCTCAATACTGAATCCTCAATTCTCAATCCTCAATCTTCAATCCTCAATACTCAATCTTCAATGCTCAATCCTCAGTCCTCAAACCTCAATTCTTAATCCTCAATCCTGAATCCTCAATCTTCGGCCCTCAGTCCTCAACAATCTGTTGTCAATCCTCAATCATCAATAGAATATCCTCAATTCAATGTTTTCAATACTCAATACTCAATCTGCAATCTTCAAACCTCTATCCACAAACATCAATTCTCATCACTCAACACTCAACACTCAGTCCTCAATGTTCAATCCTCAATCCTCAATTCCCAATCTTCAATCCTCAATACTGAATCTTCAATCCTCAATCCTCAGTCCACAACCCTCAGTCCTCAGTCCTCAAACCTCAATCATCAATCCTCTATCACCAATCCTCAATCCTCAGTCCTCAATCATCAATCCTCAATCTTCAATACTCAATCCTCAATCCTCAATCGTCAATCTTCTATCCTCAATACTCAATCTTCAATCCTCAACACTCAATCCTCAATCCTCAATCCTCAATCCTCATTCTTCAATCCTCAATACCCAATCCTCAATCATCAATCTTCAATCCTCAATCCTCAGTCGTCAATCCTCAATCCTCAATCGTCAGTCTTTAATCCTCAATACTCAATCTTCAATACTCAATCCTCAAACCTCAATCCTCAATCCTCATTCTTCAATCCTCAATACCCAATACTCAATTTTCAATACTCAATACTCAATCCTCAATCCCCAATCCTCAATCCTCAATCATCAATACTCAACCTTCAATACTCATTCCTCAATCCTCAATCTTCAATCCTCAATACTCATTCTTGAGTCCCCGATACTCAATTTTCAATCCTCAATCCTCAATCCTCAATCCTCAATCCTCAATCCTCAGTCACCAATACTCAATCTTCAATACTCAATCCTCAATCCTCAATCCTCAATCCTCAATACTCAATCCTCAATCCTCAATCCTCACTCCTCAAACCTCAATCCACAACCCTCAGTCCTCATCCTCAATTCTCAATTCTCAATCCTCAATCCTCAATCCTCAATCTTCAATCCTTAATAATCAATTTTCAATCCTCAATCCTCAATACTCAGTCATCAATCCTCAATCTTCAATACTCAATCCTCAATCCTCAATCGTCTATCCTCAATCCTCAACCCTCAGTCCTCATTATCAGTTCTCAATTCTCAATCCTCAATCCTCAGTCCTCAATCCTCAGTCCTCAATGATCAATCCTCAATCCTCAATCTTCAATCGTCAATACTCATTCTTCAATCCCCAATCCTCAACCCTCAACCCTCAATTTTCATTCCTCAATCCTCAATCCTCAGTCCTCAATCCTCATTCTTCAATCCTCAATACCCAATCCTCAATCTTCAATCCTCAATCCTCAATCCTCAATTCTCAATCCTCAATCCTCAGTCCTCAGTCCTCAAACCTCAATCCTCAACCCTCAGCCCTCATCCTCAATACTGAATCCTCAATTCTCAATCCTCAACCTTCAATCCTCAATACTCAATCTTCAATCCTCAATCCTCAGTCCTCAAACCTCAATTCTGAATCCTCAATCCTGAATCCTCAATCTTCGGCCCTGAGTCCTCAACAATCTGTTGTCAATCCTCAATCCTCAATAGAATATCCTCAATTCAATGTTTTCAATACTCAATACTCAATCTGCAATCTTCAAACCTCTATCCACAAACATCAATTCTCATCACTCAACACTCAACACTCAGTCCTCAATGTTCAATCCTCAATCCTCAATTCCCAATCTTCAATCCTCAATACTGAATCTTCAATCCGCTATCCTCAGTCGTCAATCCTCAATCCTCAATCGTCAGTCTTCATTCCTCAATACTCAATCTTCAATCCTCAATCCTCAAACATCAATCCTCAATCCTCATTCTTCAATCCTCAATACCCAATACTCAATCTTCAATCATCAATCCTCAATCCTCATTTCTCAATGCTCTATCCTCAGTCCTCAGTCCTCAAACCTCAATCCTCAACCGTCAGCCCCCATCCTCAATCCTCAATACTCAATCTTTAATCCTCAATCCTCAATCCTCAATACTCAATCTTCAATCCTCAATCCTTAGTCCTCAAACCTCAATTCTGAATCCTCAATCCTGAATCCTCAATCTTCAGACCTCAGTCCTCAACAATATGTTGTCAATCCTCAATCCTCAATAGAAAATCATCAATTCAAAGTTTTCAATAGTCAATACTCAATCTGCAATCTTCAAACCTCTATCCACAAACATCAATTCTCATCACTCAACACTCAATCCTCAGTCCTCAATCATCAATCCTCAATCTTCAATACTCAGTCCTCAATCCTCAATCCTCAATCCTCATTCCTCAATCACCAGTCCTCAATCTTCAACACTCAATCCTCAATTGTCAATCGTCAGTCTTCTATCCTCAGTACTCAATCTTCAATCCTCAACACTCAATCCTCTATCCTCAATCCTCATTCCTCATTCTTCAAAGCTCAATACCCAATCCTCAATCTTCAATCTTCAATCCTCAATCCTCAGACCTCAATCCTCAATCCTCAATCGTCAGTCTTCAATCCTCAATACTCAATCTTCAATCCTCAACCCTCAAACCTCAATCCTCAATCCTCATTCTTCAATCCTCAATACCCAATACTCAATCTTCAATCATCAATCCTCAATCCCCATTTCTCAATGCTCTATCCTCAGTCCTGAGTCCTCAAACCTCAATCCTCAACCGTCAGCCCCCATCCTCAATCCTCAATAATCAATCTTCAATCCTCAATCCTCAATCCTCAATACTCAATCTTCAATCCTCAATCCTTAGTCCTCAAACCTCAATTCTGAATCCTCAAACCTGAATCCTCAATCCTCATTCCTCATTCTTCAAAGCTCAATACCCAATCCTCAATCTTCAATCTTCAATCCTCAATCCTCAGACCTCAATCCTCAATCCTCAATCGTCAGTCTTCAATCCTCAATACTCAATCTTCAATCCTCAACCCTCAAACCTCAATCCTCAGTCCTCAATCTTCAACTCTCAATCCTCAATCCTCAATCGTCAGTCTTCTATCCTCAATACTCAATCTTCAATCCTCAACACTCAATCCTCTATCCTCAATCCTCAATCCTCATTCTTCAATCCTCAATACCCAATCCTCAATCTTCAATCCTCAATCCTCAATCCTCAGTCCTCAATCCTCAATCCTCAATCCTCATTCTTCAACCCTCACTACCCAATACTCAATCTTCAATCCTCAATCCTCAATCCTCAATTCTCAATCCTCTACCTTCAGTCCTCAATACTAAATCTTCAATCCTCAATCCTCGATTCTCAATCCTCAATCCTCAATCCTCAATCGTCCGTCTTCTATCCTCAATACTCAATCTTCAATCCTCAACACTCAATCCTCAATCCTCAATACTCAATCCTCATTCTTCAATCCTCACTACCCAATCCTCAATCTTCAATCCTCGAAACTCAATCCTCAATTCTCAATCCTCTATCTTCAATCCTAAATACTAAATCTTCAATTCTCAATCCTCAATTCTCAATCCTCAATCCTCAATCCTCATTCTACAATCCTCAATACTCAATCTTGAATCATCAGTCGTCAACTCTCAATCCTCATTCCTCAATCCTCAATCGTCACTCCTCAATACCCAATCCTCAATCTTCAATCCTCAATCCTCAATCCTCAATCCTCAATCCTCAATCCTCAATCCTCAATCCTCAATTCTCATTCTTCAATCCTCAGTACCCAATTCTCAATCTTCAATCCTCAATCCTCAATCCTCAATTCTCACTCCTCTATCTTCAATCCTCAATACTAAATCTTCAATCCTCAATCCTCGATCCTCAAACCTCAATTCTCAATCCTCAATCGTCAGTCTTCTTTCCTCAATACTCAATCTTCAATCCACAACACTCAATCCTCAATCCTCAATCCTCAATCCTCATTCTTCAATCCTCAATACCCAATCCTCAATCATCAATCTTCAATCCTCAATCCTCAGTCGTCAATCCTCAATCCTCAATCGTCAGTCTTTAATCCTCAATACTCAATCTTCAATACTCAATCCTCAAACCTCAATCCTCAATCCTCATTCTTCAATCCTCAATACCCAATACTCAATTTTCAATACTCAATACTCAATCCTCAATCCCCAATCCTCAATCCTCAATCATCAATACTCAACCTTCAATACTCATTCCTCAATCCTCAATCTTCAATCCTCAATACTCAACCATCAATCCTTAGTTCTCAACACTCAATAGAATATCCTGAATTCTCAGGATTCAATACTCAAACCTCAATCCTCAACCCTCAGCCCTCATACTCCGTCCTCAATCCTCAATACTCAATCCTCATTCTTGAGTCCCCGATACTCAATTTTCAATCCTCAATCCTCAATCCTCAATCCTCAATCCTCAATCCTCAGTCACCAATACTCAATCTTCAATACTCAATCCTCAATCCTCAATCCTCAATCCTCAATACTCAATCCTCAATCCTCAATCCTCATTCCTCAAACCTCAATCCACAACCCTCAGTCCTCATCCTCAATTCTCAATTCTCAATCCTCAATCCTCAATCCTCAATCTTCAATCCTTAATAATCAATTTTCAATCCTCAATCCTCAATACTCAGTCATCAATCCTCAATCTTCAATACTCAATCCTCAATCCTCAATCGTCTATCCTCAATCCTCAACCCTCAGTCCTCATTATCAGTTCTCAATTCTCAATCCTCAATCCTCAGTCCTCAATCCTCAGTCCTCAATGATCAATCCTCAATCCTCAATCTTCAATCGTCAATACTCATTCTTCAATCCCCAATCCTCAACCCTCAACCCTCAATTTTCATTCCTCAATCCTCAATCCTCAGTCCTCAATCCTCATTCTTCAATCCTCAATACCCAATCCTCAATCTTCAATCCTCAATCCTCAATCCTCAATTCTCAATCCTCAATCCTCAGTCCTCAGTCCTCAAACCTCAATCCTCAACCCTCAGCCCTCATCCTCAATACTGAATCCTCAATTCTCAATCCTCAACCTTCAATCCTCAATACTCAATCTTCAATCCTCAATCCTCAGTCCTCAAACCTCAATTCTGAATCCTCAATCCTGAATCCTCAATCTTCGGCCCTGAGTCCTCAACAATCTGTTGTCAATCCTCAATCCTCAATAGAATATCCTCAATTCAATGTTTTCAATACTCAATACTCAATCTGCAATCTTCAAACCTCTATCCACAAACATCAATTCTCATCACTCAACACTCAACACTCAGTCCTCAATGTTCAATCCTCAATCCTCAATTCCCAATCTTCAATCCTCAATACTGAATCTTCAATCCTCTATCCTCAGTCGTCAATCCTCAATCCTCAATCGTCAGTCTTCATTCCTCAATACTCAATCTTCAATCCTCAATCCTCAAACATCAATCCTCAATCCTCATTCTTCAATCCTCAATACCCAATACTCAATCTTCAATCATCAATCCTCAATCCTCATTTCTCAATGCTCTATCCTCAGTCCTCAGTCCTCAAACCTCAATCCTCAACCGTCAGCCCCCATCCTCAATCCTCAATACTCAATCTTTAATCCTCAATCCTCAATACTCAATCTTCAATCCTCAATCCTTAGTCCTCAAACCTCAATTCTGAATCCTCAATCCTGAATCCTCAATCTTCAGACCTCAGTCCTCAACAATATGTTGTCAATCCTCAATCCTCAATAGAATATCATAAATTCAAAGTTTTCAATAGTCAATACTCAATCTGCAATCTTCAAACCTCTATCCACAAACATCAATTCTCATCACTCAACACTCAATCCTCAGTCCTCAATCATCAATCCTCAATCTTCAATACTCAGTCCTCAATCCTCAATCCTCAATCCTCATTCCTCAATCACCAGTCCTCAATCTTCAACACTCAATCCTCAATTGTCAATCGTCAGTCTTCTATCCTCAGTACTCAATCTTCAATCCTCAACACTCAATCCTCTATCCTCAATCCTCATTCCTCATTCTTCAAAGCTCAATACCCAATCCTCAATCTTCAATCTTCAATCCTCAATCCTCAGTCCTCAATCCTCAATCCTCAATCGTCAGTCTTCAATCCTCAATACTCAATCTTCAATCCTCAACCCTCAAACCTCAATCCTCAATCCTCATTCTTCAATCCTCAATACCCAATACTCAATCTTCAATCATCAATCCTCAATCCCCATTTCTCAATGCTCTATCCTCAGTCCTGAGTCCTCAAACCTCAATCCTCAACCGTCAGCCCCCATCCTCAATCCTCAATAATCAATCTTCAATCCTCAATCCTCAATCCTCAATACTCAATCTTCAATCCTCAATCCTTAGTCCTCAAACCTCAATTCTGAATCCTCAAACCTGAATCCTCAATCTTCAGACTTCAGTCCTCAACAATCTGTTGTCAATCCTCAATCCTCAATAGAATATCCTCAATTCAAAGTTTTCAATAGTCAATACTCAATCTGCAATCTTCAAACCTCTATCCACAAACATCAATTCTCATCACTCAACACTCAATCCTCAGTCCTCAATCATCAATCCTCAATCTTCAATACTCAATCCTCAATCCTCAATCCTCAATCCTCATTCCTCAATCATCAGTCCTCAATCTTCAACACTCAATCCTCAATCCTCAATCGTCAGTCTTCAATCCTCAATACTCAATCTTCAATCCTCAATCCTCAATCGTCAGTCTTCTATCCTCAGTACTCAATCTTCAATCCTCAACACTCAATCCTCTATCCTCAATCTTCAATCCTCATTCTTCAATCCTCAATACCCAATCCTCAATCTTCAATCCTCAATCCTCAATCCTCAGTCCTCAATACTCAATCCTCAATCGTCAGTCTTCAATCCTCAATACTCAATCTTCAATCCTCAATCCTCAAACCTCAATCCTCAATCCTCAATCCTCAACCCTCATTCTTCAATCCTCAATCGTCCGTCTTCTATCCTCAATACTCAATCTTCAATCCTCAACACTCAATCCTCAATCCTCAATCCTCAATCCTCAATCCTCAATCATCAATCCTCAATCTTCAATACTCAATACTCAATCCTCAATCCCCAATCCTCAATCCTCAATCATCAATCCTCAACCTTCAATACTCATTCCTCAATCCTCAATCTTCAATCCTCAATACTCAACCATCAATCCTCAGTTCTCAACACTCAATAGAATATCCTGAATTCTCAGGATTCAATACTCAAACCTCAATCCTCAACCCTCAGCCCTCATCCTCCGTCCTCAATCCTCAATCCTCAATCCTCATTCTTGAGTCCCCGATACTCAATTTTCAATCCTCAATCCTCAATCCTCAATCCTCAATCCTCAATCCTCAGTCATCAATACTCAATCTTCAATACTCAATCCTCAATCCTCAATCCTCAATCCTCAATACTCAATCCTCAATCCTCAATCTTCATTCCTCAAACCTCAATCCACAACCCTCAGTCCTCATCCTCAATTCTCAATTCTCAATCGTCCGTCTTCTATCCTCAATACTCAATCTTCAATCCTCAACACTCAATCCTCAATCCTCAATCCTCAATCCTCAATCCTCAATCATCAATCCTCAATCTTCAATACTCAATACTCAATCCTCAATCCCCAATCCTCAATCCTCAATCATCAATCCTCAACCTTCAATACTCATTCCTCAATCCTCAATCTTCAATCCTCAATACTCAACCATCAATCCTCAGTTCTCAACACTCAATAGAATATCCTGAATTCTCAGGATTCAATACTCAAACCTCAATCCTCAACCCTCAGCCCTCATCCTCCGTCCTCAATCCTCAATCCTCAATCCTCATGCTTGAGTCCCCGATACTCAATTTTCAATCCTCAATCCTCAATCCTCAATCCTCAATCCTCAATCCTCAGTCATCAATACTCAATCTTCAATACTCAATCCTCAATCCTCAATCCTCAATCCTCAATACTCAATCCTCAATCCTCAATCTTCATTCCTCAAACCTCAATCCACAACCCTCAGTCCTCATCCTCAATTCTCAATTCTCAATCCTCAATCCTCAATCCTCAATCCTCAATCTTCAATCCTTAATAATCAATTTTCAATCCTCACTCCTCAATACTCAGTCATCAATCCTCATTCTTCAATCCTCAATACCCAATCCTCAATCATCAATCTTCAATCCTCAATCCTCAGTCCTCAATCCTCAATCCTCAATCGTCAGTCTTCTATCCTCAGTACTCAATCTTCAATCCTCAACTCTCAATCCTGTATCCTCAATCCTCAATCCTCATTCTTCAATCCTCAATACCCAATCCTCAATCTTCAATCCTCAATCCTCAATCCTCAGTCCTCAATCCTCAATCCTCAATCGTCAGTCTTCAATCCTCAATACTCAACCTTCAATCCTCAATCCTCAAACCTCAATCCTCAATCCTCATTCTTCGATCCTCAATACCCAATACTCAATCTTCAATCCTCAATCCTCAATCCTCATTTCTCAATGCTCTATCCTCAGTCCTCTGTCCTCAAACCTCAATCCTGAACCGTCAGCCCCCATCCTCAATCGTCAATACTCAATCTTCAATCCTCAATCCTCAATCCTCAATACTCAATCTTCAATCCTCAATCCTTAGTCCTCAAACCTCAACTCTGAGTCCAAAATCCTGAATCCTCAATCTTCAGACCTCAGTCCTCAACAATCTGTTGTCAATTCTCAATCCTCAATAGAATATCCTCAATTCACAGCTTTCAATACTAAATACTCAAACTGCAATCTTCAAACCTCTATCCACAAACATCAATACTCATCACTCAGCCCTCAACTCTCAGTCCTCAACGTTCAATCCTCAATCCTCAATCCTCAATCCTCAATCGTCAATCTTCAATCCTCAATACTCAATCTTCAATCCTCAATCCTCAATCCTCAATCCTCAATCGTCAGTCTTCAATCCTCAATACTCAACCTTCAATCCTCAATCCTCAAACCTCAATCCTCAATCCTCATTCTTCGATCCTCAATACCCAATACTCAATCTTCAATCCTCAATCCTCAATCCTCATTTCTCAATGCTCTATCCTCAGTCCTCTGTCCTCAAACCTCAATCCTGAACCGTCAGCCCCCATCCTCAATCGTCAATACTCAATCTTCAATCCTCAATCCTCAATCCTCAATACTCAATCTTCAATCCTCAATCCTCAATCGTCAGTCTTCTATCCTCAATACTCAATCTTCAATCCTCAATCCTCAATCCTCAATACTCAATCTTCAATCCTCAATCTTTAGCCCTGAAACCTCAAATCTGAATCCACAATCCTGAATCCTCAATCTTCAGGCCTCAGTCCTAATCAATCTGTTGTCAATCCTCAATCCTCAATAGAATATCCTCAATTCAAAGTTTTCAATACTCAATACTCAATCTGCAATCTTCAAACCTCTATCCACAAACATCAATTCTCATCACTCAACACTCAACACTCAGTCCTCAATGTTCAATCCTCGATCCTCAATTCCCAATCTTCAATCCTCAATACTGAATCTTCAATCCTCAATCCTCAATCCTCAATTCTCAATCATCAATCCTCAGTCCTCTGTCCTCAATCCTCAATCCTCATTCCCCAATCCTCATTTCTCAACCCTCAATCCTCAACCCTTAGTCCCCATCCTCAATTCTCAATTCTCAATCCTCGACCCTCAATTCTCAATCTTCATCCTCAATAATCAATCTCCAAACCTAGATACTCAATCCTCAATCCTCAATCCCCAGTCTTCAATCCTCAATATTCAATCTCCAATCCTAGATCCTCAATCCTCAATCCTCAATCCTCAATTCTCAATCCTCATCCTTCAAACCTCAATACCCAATTCTCAACCTTCATTCTCAATAATCAATCTCCAATCCTAGATCCTCAATCCTCAATCCTCAATCCCCAATCTTCAATCCTCAATAATCAATCTGCAATCCTAGATCCTCAATCCTCAATCCTCAACCCTCAATCATCAATTATCATTCTTCAAACCTCAATACCCAATCCTCAATCTTCAATCCTCAATGCTCAATCCTCAATCCTCAAGCCTCAGTCCTCAATCCTCAATCCTCAATCCTCAAACCTCAATCCTCAACCGTCAGTCCTCGTCCTCAATCCTCAACCCTCAATCCTCAGTCCTCAATCTTCAATCATCACTAATCAATCTTCAATCCTCAATCATCAATCCTCAATCCTCTGTCCTCAATCCTCAACATTCAACACTCAACCCTCGACCATCAATCCTCAATACTCAACCATCAATCCTCAATTCTCAATACTCAATAGAACATCCTGAACTCTTACGGTTCAATACTCAATCCAGAATTTTCAATTATCACATCTCAAACCTCAAGCATCAATTCTCAACACTCAATTCTCAACACTCAGTCCTCTCTCTTCAATCCTACATCCTCAACCCTCAATCCTCAAGCGTCAATCCTCAATCCTCATTCTTCAATCCTCAATACCCAATACTCAATCTTCAATCCTCAATCCTCATTTCTCAATGCTCTATCCTCAGTCCTCAGTCCTCAAACCTCAATCCTCAACCGTCAGCCCCCATGCTCGATCCTCAATCCTCGATCTTCAATCCTCAATCCTCAATCATCAATACTCAATCTTCAATCCTCAATCCTTAGTCCTCAAACCTCAATTCTGAATCCTCAATCCTGAATCCACAATCTTCAGACCTCAGTACTAATCAATCTGTTGTCAATCCTCAATCCTCAATAGAATATCCTCAATTCAAAGTTTTCAATACTCAATACCCAAACTGCAATCTTCAAACCTCTATCCACAATCATCAATTCTCACCTCTCAACCCTCAACACTCAGTCCCCAATCCTCAATATTCAATCCTCAATCCTCAATCCTCAATCGTCAATCCTCATCCTTTAATCCTCAATACTCAATCTTCAATCCTCAATCCTCAATCCTCAATCCTCAATCCTCAATCCTCAATCGTCAGTCTTCAACCCTCAATACTCAATCTTCAATCCTCAATACTCAATAGAATATCCTCAATTCAAAGTTTTCAATAGTCAATACTCAATCTGCAATCTTCAAACCTCTATCCACAAACATCAATTCTCATCACTCAACACTCAATCCTCAGTCCTCAATCATCAATCCTCAATCTTCAATACTCAATCCTCAATCCTCAATCCTCAATCCTCATTCCTCAATCATCAGTCCTCAATCTTCAACACTCAATCCTCAATCCTCAATCGTCAGACTTCAATCCTCAATACTCAATCTTCAATCCTCAATCCTTAGTCCTCAAACCTCAACTCTGAGTCCAAAATCCTGAATCCTCAATCTTCAGACCTCAGTCCTCAACAATCTGTTGTCAATCCTCAATCCTCAATAGAATATCCTCAATTCACAGCTTTCAATACTAAATACTCAAACTACAATCTTCAAACCTCTATCCACAAACATCAATACTCATCACTCAACCCTCAACACTCAGTCCTCAACGTTCAATCCTCAATCCTCAATCCTCAATCCTCAATCGTCAATCTTCAATCCTCAATACTCAATCTTCAATCCTCAATCCTCAATCCTCAGTCCTCAATCCTCATTCTTCAATCCTCAGTACCCAAACCTGAATCTTCAATCCTCAATCCTCAATCCTCAATCCTCAATCCTCAACCCTCATCCTTCAATCCTCAATACCCAATCCTCAATCTTCAATCCTCAATCCTCAATCCCCAATTCTCAATCCTCAATCCTCAGTCCTCAGTCCTCAAACCTCAATCCTCAACCCTCAGCCCTCATCGTCAATCCTCAGTCCTCAATCCTCAATCCTTAACCTTCAATCCTCAATACTCAATCTTCAATCCTCAATCATCAATTCTCAACCCTCAATCCTCAATCCTCAATCCTCAGTCCTCAATTCTCAATACTCAATCGTCAGTCTTCAATCCTCAATACTCAATCTTCTATCCTCAATCCTCAATCCTCAATCCTCAATCCTCATTCTTGAATCCTCAATACAAAATACTCAATCTTCAATCCTCAATCCTCAATCCTCAATTCTCAATCCTCTACCTTCAGTCCTCAATACTAAATCTTCAATCCTCAACCCTCGATCCTCAATCCTCAATACTCAATCCTCAATCATCCGTCTTCTATCCTCAATACTCAATCTTCAATCCTCAACACTCAATCCTCAATCCTCAATCCTCAATCCTCAATCATCAATCCTCAATCTTCAATACTCAAGACTCAATCCTCAATCCCCAATCCTCAATCCTCAATCATCAATCCTCAACCTTCAATACTCATTCCTCAATCCTCAATCTTCAATCCTCAATACTCAACCATCAACCCTCAGTTCTCAACACTCAATAGAATAACCTGAATTCTCAGGATTCAATACTCAAACCTCAATCCTCAACCCTCAGCCCTCATCCTCCGTCCTCAATCCTCAATCCTCAATCCTCATTCTTGAGTCCCCGATACTCAATTTTCAATCCTCAATCCTCAATCCTCAATCCTCAATCCTCAATCCTCAGTCATCAATACTCAATCTTCAATACTCAATCCTCAATCCTCAATCCCCAATCCTCAATACTCAATCCTCAATCCTCAATCCTCATTCCTCAAACCTCAATCCACAACCCTCAGTCCTCATCCTCAATTCTCAATTCTCAATCCTCAATCCACAATCCTCAATCTTCAATCCTTAATAATCAATTTTCAATACTCAATCCTCAATACTCAGTCATCAATCCTCAATCTTCAATACTCAATCCTCAATCCTCAATCCTCTATCCTCAATCCTCAACCCTCAGTCCTCATTATCAGTTCTCAATTCTCAATCCTCAATCCTCAGTCCTCAATCCTCAGTCCTCAATGATCAATCCTCAATCCTCAATCTTCAATCCTCAATACTCAATCTTCAATCCTCAATCCTCAATCCTCAATCGTCAATCTTCAGTCCTCAATACTCAATCCTCAATCCTCAATCTTCAATCGTCAATACTCATTCTTCAATCCTCAATCCTCAACCCTCGACCCTCAATTTTCATTCCTCAATCCTCAATCCTCAATCCTCAATCCTCATTCTTCAATCCTCAATACCCAATCCTCAATCTTCAATCCTCAATCCTCAATCCTCAATTCTCAATCCTCAATCCTCAGTCCTCAGTCGTCAAACCTCAATCCTCAACCCTCAGCCCTCATCCTCAATACTGAATCCTCAATCCACAATCCTCAGTCCTCATTCTTCAATCCTCAATACCCAATCCTCAATCATCAATCTTCAATCCTCAATCCTCAGTCCTCAATCCTCAATCCTCAATCGTCAGTCTTCAATCCTCAATACTCAATCTTCAATCCTCAATCCTCAAACCGCAATCCTCAATCCTCATGCTTCAAGCATCAATACTCAACCATCAATCCTCAGTTCTCAACACTCAATAGAATATCCTGAATTCTCAGGATTCAATACTCAAACCTCAATCCTCAACACTCAGCCCTCATCCTCCGTCCTCAATCCTCAATCCTCAATCCTCAATCCTCAATCCTCAATCCGCAGTCATCAATACTCAATCTTCAATACTCAATCCTCAAACCTCAATCCTCAATCCTCAATACTCAATCCTCATTCCTCAATCCTCATTCCTCAAACCTCAATCCACAACCCTCAGTCCTCATCCACAATTCTCAATTCTCAATCCTCAATCCTCAATCCTCAATACTCAATCTTCAATACTCAATCCTCAATCCTCAATCCTCAACCCTCAATCCTCAATCCGCAGTCATCAATACTCAATCTTCAATACTCAATCCTCAAACCTCAATCCTCAATCCTCAATACTCAATCCTCAGTCCTCAATCCTCATTCCTCAAACCTCTATCCACAACCCTCAGTCCTCATCCACAATTCTCAATTCTCAATCCTCAATCCTCAATCCTCAATACTCAATCTTCAATCCTCAATCCTTAGTCCTCAAACCTCAATTCTGAATCCTCAATCCTGAATCCTCAATCTTCAGACCTCAGTCCTCAACAATCTGTTGTCAATCCTCAATCCTCAATAGAATATCCTCAATTCAAAGTTTTCAATAGTCAATACTCAATCTGCAATCTTCAAACCTCTATCCACAAACATCAATTCTCATCACTCAACACTCAATCCTCAGTCCTCAATCATCAATCCTCAATCTTCATTACTCAATCCTCAATCCTCAATCCTCAATCCTCATTCCTCAATCATCAGTCCTCAATCTTCAACACTCAATCCTCAATCCTCAATCGTCAGTCTTCTATCCTCAATACTCAATCTTCAATCCTCAACACTCGATCCTCTATCCCCAATCCTCAATCCTCATTCTTCAATCCTCAATACCCAATCCTCAATCTTCAATCCTCAATCCTCAATCCTCAGTCCTCAATCCTCAATCCTCAATCCTCATTCTCCAATCCTCACTACCCAATACTCAATCTTCAATCCTCAATCCTCAATCCTCAATTCTCAATCCTCTACCTTCAGTCCTCAATACTAAATCTTCAATCCTCAATCCTCGATCCTCAATCCTCAATCCTCAATCCTCAATCCTCATTCTTGAATCCTCAATACAAAATACTCAATCTTCAATCCTCAATCCTCAATCCTCAATTCTCAATCCTCTACCTTCAGTCCTCAATACTAAATCTTCAATCCTCAACCCTCGATCCTCATTCCTCAATACTCAATCCTCAATCATCCGTCTTCTATCCTCAATACTCAATCTTCAATCCTCAACACTCAATCCTCAATCCTCAATCCTCAATCCTCAATCATCAATCCTCAATCTTCAATACTCAAGACTCAATCCTCAATCCCCAATCCTCAATCCTCAATCATCAATCCTCAACCTTCAATACTCATTCCTCAATCCTCAATCTTCAATCCTCAATACTCAACCATCAACCCTCAGTTCTCAACACTCAATAGAATAACCTGAATTCTCAGGATTCAATACTCAAACCTCAATCCTCAACCCTCAGCCCTCATCCTCCGTCCTCAATCCTCAATCCTCAATCCTCATTCTTGAGTCCCCGATACTCAATTTTCAATCCTCAATCCTCAATCCTCAATCCTCAATCCTCAATCCTCAGTCATCAATACTCAATCTTCAATACTCAATCCTCAATCCTCAATCCCCAATCCTCAATACTCAATCCTCAATCCTCAATCCTCATTCCTCAAACCTCAATCCACAACCCTCAGTCCTCATCCTCAATTCTCAATTCTCAATCCTCAATCCACAATCCTCAATCTTCAATCCTTAATAATCAATTTTCAATACTCAATCCTCAATACTCAGTCATCAATCCTCAATCTTCAATACTCAATCCTCAATCCTCAATCCTCTATCCTCAATCCTCAACCCTCAGTCCTCATTATCAGTTCTCAATTCTCAATCCTCAATCCTCAGTCCTCAATCCTCAGTCCTCAATGATCAATCCTCAATCCTCAATCTTCAATCCTCAATACTCAATCTTCAATCCTCAATCCTCAATCGTCAATCTTCAGTCCTCAATACTCAATCCTCAATCCTCAATCTTCAATCGTCAATACTCATTCTTCAATCCTCAATCCTCAACCCTCGACCCTCAATTTTCATTCCTCAATCCTCAATCCTCAATCCTCAATCCTCATTCTTCAATCCTCAATACCCAATCCTCAATCTTCAATCCTCAATCCTCAATCCTCAATTCTCAATCCTCAATCCTCAGTCCTCAGTCGTCAAACCTCAATCCTCAACCCTCAGCCCTCATCCTCAATACTGAATCCTCAATCCACAATCCTCAGTCCTCAGTCCTCAAACCTCAATCCTCAATCCTCAATACCCAATCCTCAATCTTCAATCCTCAATCCTCAATCCCCAATTCTCAATCCTCAATCCTCAGTCCTCAGTCCTCAAACCTCAATCCTCAACCCTCAGCCCTCATCGTCAATCCTCAGTCCTCAATCCTCAATCCTTAACCTTCAATCCTCAATACTCAATCTTCAATCCTCAATCATCAATTCTCAACCCTCAATCCTCAATCCTCAATCCTCAGTCCTCAATTCTCAATACTCAATCGTCAGTCTTCAATCCTCAATACTCAATCTTCTATCCTCAATCCTCAATCCTCAATCCTCAATCCTCATTCTTGAATCCTCAATACAAAATACTCAATCTTCAATCCTCAATCCTCAATCCTCAATTCTCAATCCTCTACCTTCAGTCCTCAATACTAAATCTTCAATCCTCAACCCTCGATCCTCAATCCTCAATACTCAATCCTCAATCATCCGTCTTCTATCCTCAATACTCAATCTTCAATCCTCAACACTCAATCCTCAATCCTCAATCCTCAATCCTCAATCATCAATCCTCAATCTTCAATACTCAAGACTCAATCCTCAATCCCCAATCCTCAATCCTCAATCATCAATCCTCAACCTTCAATACTCATTCCTCAATCCTCAATCTTCAATCCTCAATACTCAACCATCAACCCTCAGTTCTCAACACTCAATAGAATAACCTGAATTCTCAGGATTCAATACTCAAACCTCAATCCTCAACCCTCAGCCCTCATCCTCCGTCCTCAATCCTCAATCCTCAATCCTCATTCTTGAGTCCCCGATACTCAATTTTCAATCCTCAATCCTCAATCCTCAATCCTCAATCCTCAATCCTCAGTCATCAATACTCAATCTTCAATACTCAATCCTCAATCCTCAATCCCCAATCCTCAATACTCAATCCTCAATCCTCAATCCTCATTCCTCAAACCTCAATCCACAACCCTCAGTCCTCATCCTCAATTCTCAATTCTCAATCCTCAATCCACAATCCTCAATCTTCAATCCTTAATAATCAATTTTCAATACTCAATCCTCAATACTCAGTCATCAATCCTCAATCTTCAATACTCAATCCTCAATCCTCAATCCTCTATCCTCAATCCTCAACCCTCAGTCCTCATTATCAGTTCTCAATTCTCAATCCTCAATCCTCAGTCCTCAATCCTCAGTCCTCAATGATCAATCCTCAATCCTCAATCTTCAATCCTCAATACTCAATCTTCAATCCTCAATCCTCAATCCTCAATCGTCAATCTTCAGTCCTCAATACTCAATCCTCAATCCTCAATCTTCAATCGTCAATAGTCATTCTTCAATCCTCAATCCTCAACCCTCGACCCTCAATTTTCATTCCTCAATCCTCAATCCTCAATCCTCAATCCTCATTCTTCAATCCTCAATACCCAATCCTCAATCTTCAATCCTCAATCCTCAATCCTCAATTCTCAATCCTCAATCCTCAGTCCTCAGTCGTCAAACCTCAATCCTCAACCCTCAGCCCTCATCCTCAATACTGAATCCTCAATCCACAATCCTCAGTCCTCAGTCCTCAAACCTCAATCCTCAATCCTCTATCCCCAATCCTCAATCCTCAGTCCTCAATCATCAATCCTCAATCTTAATTACTCAATCCTCAATCCTCAATCCTCAATCCTCATTCCTCAATCATCAATCCTTAATCTTCAATACTCAATCCTCAATCCTCAATCGTCAGTCTTCTATCCTCAATACTCAATCTTCAATCCTCAACACTCAATCCTCAATCCTCAATCCTCAATCCTCATTCTTCAATCCTCAATACCCAATCCTCAATCATCAATCTTCAATCCTCAATCCTCAGTCCTCAATCCTCAATCCTCAATCCTCAATCCTCAGTCCTCAATCCGCAGTCATCAATACTCAATCTTCAATACTCAATCCTCAAACCTCAATCCTCAATCCTCAATACTCAATCCTCAGTCCTCAATCCTCATTCCTCAAACCTCTATCCACAACCCTCAGTCCTCATCCACAATTCTCAATTCTCAATCCTCAATCCTCAATCCTCAATACTCAATCTTCAATCCTCAATCCTTAGTCCTCAAACCTCAATTCTGAATCCTCAATCCTGAATCCTCAATCTTCAGACCTCAGTCCTCAACAATCTGTTGTCAATCCTCAATCCTCAATAGAATATCCTCAATTCAAAGTTTTCAATAGTCAATACTCAATCTGCAATCTTCAAACCTCTATCCACAAACATCAATTCTCATCACTCAACACTCAATCCTCAGTCCTCAATCATCAATCCTCAATCTTCAATACTCAATCCTCAATCCTCAATCCTCAATCCTCATTCCTCAATCATCAGTCCTCAATCTTCAACACTCAATCCTCAATCCTCAATCGTCAGTCTTCTATCCTCAATACTCAATCTTCAATCCTCAACACTCGATCCTCTATCCCCAATCCTCAATCCTCATTCTTCAATCCTCAATACCCAATCCTTAATCTTCAATCCTCAATCCTCAATCCTCAGTCCTCAATCCTCAATCCTCAATCCTCATTCTCCAATCCTCACTACCCAATACTCAATCTTCAATCCTCAATCCTCAATCCTCAATTCTCAATCCTCTACCTTCAGTCCTCAATACTAAATCTTCAATCCTCAATCCTCGATCCTCAATCCTCAATCCTCAATCCTCAATCCTCATTCTTGAATCCTCAATACAAAATACTCAATCTTCAATCCTCAATCCTCAATCCTCAATTCTCAATCCTCTACCTTCAGTCCTCAATACTAAATCTTCAATCCTCAACCCTCGATCCTCATTCCTCAATACTCAAACCTCAATCATCCGTCTTCTATCCTCAATACTCAATCTTCAATCCTCCACACTCAATCCTCAATCCTCAATCCTCAATCCTCAATCATCAATCCTCAATCTTCAATACTCAAGACTCAATCCTCAATCCCCAATCCTCAATCCTCAATCATCAATCCTCAACCTTCAATACTCATTCCTCAATCCTCAATCTTCAATCCTCAATACTCAACCATCAACCCTCAGTTCTCAACACTCAATAGAATAACCTGAATTCTCAGGATTCAATACTCAAACCTCAATCCTCAACCCTCAGCCCTCATCCTCCGTCCTCAATCCTCAATCCTCAATCCTCATTCTTGAGTCCCCGATACTCAATTTTCAATCCTCAATCCTCAATCCTCAATCCTCAATCCTCAATCCTCAGTCATCAATACTCAATCTTCAATACTCAATCCTCAATCCTCAATCCCCAATCCTCAATACTCAATCCTCAATCCTCAATCCTCATTCCTCAAACCTCAATCCACAACCCTCAGTCCTCATCCTCAATTCTCAATTCTCAATCCTCAATCCACAATCCTCAATCTTCAATCCTTAATAATCAATTTTCAATACTCAATCCTCAATACTCAGTCATCAATCCTCAATCTTCAATACTCAATCCTCAATCCTCAATCCTCTATCCTCAATCCTCAACCCTCAGTCCTCATTATCAGTTCTCAATTCTCAATCCTCAATCCTCAGTCCTCAATCCTCAGTCCTCAATGATCAATCCTCAATCCTCAATCTTCAATCCTCAATACTCAATCTTCAATCCTCAATCCTCAATCCTCAATCGTCAATCTTCAGTCCTCAATACTCAATCCTCAATCCTCAATCTTCAATCGTCAATACTCATTCTTCAATCCTCAATCCTCAACCCTCGACCCTCAATTTTCATTCCTCAATCCTCAATCCTCAATCCTCAATCCTCATTCTTCAATCCTCAATACCCAATCCTCAATCATCAATCTTCAATCCTCAATCCTCAGTCCTCAATCCTCAATCCTCAATCGTCAGTCTTCAATCCTCAATACTCAATCTTCAATCCTCAATCCTCAAACCGCAATCCTCAATCCTCATGCTTCAAGCATCAATACTCAACCATCAATCCTCAGTTCTCAACACTCAATAGAATATCCTGAATTCTCAGGATTCAATACTCAAACCTCAATCCTCAACACTCAGCCCTCATCCTCCGTCCTCAATCCTCAATCCTCAATCCTCAATCCTCAATCCTCAATCCGCAGTCATCCATACTCAATCTTCAATACTCAATCCTCAAACCTCAATCCTCAATCCTCAATACTCAATCCTCATTCCTCAATCCTCATTCCTCAAACCTCAATCCACAACCCTCAGTCCTCATCCACAATTCTCAATTCTCAATCCTCAATCCTCAATCCTCAATACTCAATCTTCAATACTCAATCCTCAATCCTCAATCCTCAACCCTCAATCCTCAATCCGCAGTCATCAATACTCAATCTTCAATACTCAATCCTCAAACCTCAATCCTCAATCCTCAATACTCAATCCTCAGTCCTCAATCCTCATTCCTCAACCCTCTATCCACAACCCTCAGTCCTCATCCACAATTCTCAATTCTCAATCCTCAATCCTCAATCCTCAATACTCAATCTTCAATCCTCAATCCTTAGTCCTCAAACCTCAATTCTGAATCCTCAATCCTGAATCCTCAATCTTCAGACCTCAGTCCTCAACAATCTGTTGTCAATCCTCAATCCTCAATAGAATATCCTCAATTCAAAGTTTTCAATAGTCAATACTCAATCTGCAATCTTCAAACCTCTATCCACAAACATCAATTCTCATCACTCAACACTCAATCCTCAGTCCTCAATCATCAATCCTCAATCTTCAATACTCAATCCTCAATCCTCAATCCTCAATCCTCATTCCTCAATCATCAGTCCTCAATCTTCAACACTCAATCCTCAATCCTCAATCGTCAGTCTTCTATCCTCAATACTCAATCTTCAATCCTCAACACTCAATCCTCTATCCCCAATCCTCAATCCTCATTCTTCAATCCTCAATACCCAATCCTCAATCTTCAATCCTCAATCCTCAATCCTCAGTCCTCAATCCTCAATCCTCAATCCTCATTCTCCAATCCTCACTACCCAATACTCAATCTTCAATCCTCAATCCTCAATCCTCAATTCTCAATCCTCTACCTTCAGTCCTCAATACTAAATCTTCAATCCTCAATCCTCGATCCTCAATCCTCAATCCTCAATCCTCAATCGTCCGTCTTCTATCCTCAATACTCAATCTTCAATCCTCAACACTCAATCCTCAATCCTCAATACTCAATCCTCATTCTTCAATCCTCACTACCCAATCCTCAATCTTCAATCCTCAATCCTCAATCCTCAATTCTCAATCCTCTATCTTCAATCCTAAATACTAAATCTTCAATTCTCAATCCTCAATCCTCAATCCTCAATCCTCAATCCTCATTCTACAATCCTCAATACTCAATCTTGAATCATCAGTCGTCAACTCTCAATCCTCAATCCTCAATCCTCAATCGTCACTCCTCAATCCCCAATCCTCAATCTTCAATCCTCAATCCTCAATCCTCAATCCTCAATCCTCAATCCTCAATCCTCAATCCTCAATCCTCATTCTTCAATCCTCAGTACCCAATTCTCAATCTTCAATCCTCAATCCTCAATCCTCAATTCTCACTCCTCTATCTTCAATCCTCAATACTAAATCTTCAATCCTCAATCCTCGATCCTCAATCCTCAATTCTCAATCCTCAATCGTCAGTCTTCTTTCCTCAATACTCAATCTTCAATCCACAACCCTCAATCCTCAATCCTCAATCCTCAATCCTCATTCTTCAATCCTCAATACCCAATCCTCAATCTTCAATCCTCAATCCTCAATCCTCAATTCTCAATCATCAATCCTCAGTCCTCAGTCCGCAAACCTCAATCCTCAATCCTCGTTTCTCAATCCTGAATTTTCAATACCCAAAAGTCAATCTCCAATCCTAGATCCTCAATCCCCAATCCTCAGTCCTTAATCCTCAATCTTCAATCCTCAATCGCCAGTCCTCAATCCTCAATCCTCTATGCTGAATCGTCAATCCTCAAGCCTCAGTCCTCAATCCTCAATCCTCAATCCTCAAACCTCAATCCTCAACCGTCAGTCCTCGTCCTCAATCCTCAACCCTCAATCCTCAATCCTCAATCTTCAATCATCAATACTCAATCTTCAATCCTCAATACTCAATCCTCAATCGTCAATCCTCAATCCCCAATCCTCAATCATCAATGCTTACTCCTCAATCCTCAATCCTCAATCCTCAATCCTCAATCTTCAATCCTCAATACTCAATCTTCAATCCTCAATCCTCAATCCTCAATCCTCAATCCTCAATCCTCAATCCTGAATCCTCAATCTTCAATCCACAATACTCAATCTGCAATCCTCAATCCTCAATCCTCAGTGATCAATACTCAATCTTCAATACTCAATCCTCAATCCTCAATCCTCAATCCTCAATCCTCAATCCTCATTCCCCAATCCTCATTTCTCAACCCTCAATCCTCAACCCTTAGTCCCCATCCTCAATTCTCAATTCTCAATCCTCAATCCTCAATTCTCAATCTTCATCCTCAATAATCAATCTCCAATCCTAGATTCTCAATCCTCAATCCTCAATCCCCAATCTTCAATCCTCAATATTCAATCTCCAATCCTAGATCCTCAATCCTCAATCCTCAATCCTCAATTCTCAATCCTCATTCTTCAAACCTCAATACCCAATTCTCAATCTTCATTCTCAATAATCAATCTCGAATCCTAGATCCTCAATCCTCAATCCTCAAACCCCAATCTTCAATCCTCAATAATCAATCTGAAATCCTAGATCCTCAATGCTCAATCCTCAACCCTCAATCATCAATTATCATCCTTCAAACCTCAATACCCAATCCTCAATCTTCAATCCTCAATGCTCAATCCTCAATCCTCAAGCCTCAGTCCTCTATCCTCAATCCTCAATCCTCAAACCTCAATCCTCAACCGTCAGTCCTCGTCCTCAATCCTCAAGCCTCAATCCTCAGTCCTCAATCTTCAATCATCACTAATCAATCTTCAATCCTCAATCATCAATTCTCAATCCTCAGTCTTCAATCCTCAATATTCAACACTCAACCCTCAACCATCAATCCTCAATACTCAACCATCAATCCTCAATTCTCAATACACAATAGAACATCCAGAACTCTTATGGTTCAATACTCAATCCAGAATATTCAATAATCAAATCTCAAACCTCAAGCATCAATTCTCAACACTCAATTCTCAACACTCAGTCCTCTCTCTTCAATCCTACATCCTCAACCCTCAATCCTCAAGCGTCAATCCTCAATCCTCATTCTTCAATCCTCAATACCCAATACTCAATCTTCAATCCTCAATCCTCAATCCTCATTTCTCAATGCTCTATCCTCAGTCCTTAGTCCTCAAACCTCAATTCTGAATCCTCAATATTGAATCCTCAATCTTCAGACATCAGTCCTAATCAATCTGATGTCAATCCTCAATCCTCAATAGAATATCCTCAATTCAAAGTTTTCAATACTCAATACCCAATCTGCAATCTTCAAACCTCTATCCACAAACATCAATTCTCACCTCTCAACCCTCAACACTCAGTCCCCAATCCTCAATATTCAATCCTCAATCCTCAATCCTCAATCCTAAATCCTCAACCTTCAATCCTCAGTACTCAATCTTCAATCCTCAATCCTCAATCCTCAATCCTCAATCCTCAATCCTCAATCGTCAGTCTTCAACCCTCAATACTCAATCTTCAATCCTCAATACTCAATCTTCAATCCTCAGTCCTCAATCCTCAATCCTCAATCCTCAATCCTGAATCCTCAATCGTCAGTCTTCAACCCTCAATACTCAATCTTCAATACTTAACACTCAATCCTCAATCCTCAATCCTCAATGCTCAATCCTCATTCTTCAGTCCTCAATACCCAATCCTCAATCTTCAATCCTCAATCCTCAATCCTCAATTCTCAATCCCCTATCTTCAACCCTCAATACTAAATCTTCCATCCACGATGCTCAATCCACAATCCTCAATCCTCATTCTACAATCCTCAATACTCAATCTTGAAACATCAATCCTCAATTCTCAATCCTCAATCCTAAATACTCAATCGTCACTCCTCAATCCCCAATCCTCAATCTTCATTCCTCAATCTTCAATCCTCAATCCTCAATCCTCAATCCTCAATCCTCAATACTCAACCATCAATCCTCAGTTCTCAATAGAATATCATCAATTCACAGATTTCAATACTCAATACTCAATCTGCAATCTTCAAATCTCTATCCACAAACATCAATTCTCACCTCTCAACCCTCAACACTCAGTCCCCAATCCTCAATATTCAATCCTCAATCCTCAATCCTCAATCCTCAATCCTCAATCTTCAATCCTCAATACTCAATCTACAATCCTCAATCCTCAATCCTCAATCCTCATACCTCAATCCTCAATCGTCAGTCTTCAACCCTCAATACTCAATCTTCAATACTCAACACTCAATCCTCAATCCTCAATCCTCAGTCCTCAATCCTCAATTCTGAATCTTCAACCCTGAGTCCTTAATCTTCGGCCCTCAGTCCTCAACAATCAATTGTCAATCCTCAATCCTCAATAGAATATCCTCAATTCACAGGTTTCAATACTCAATACTCAAACTGCAATCTTCAAACCTCTATCCACAAACATCAATTCTCATCACTCAACCCTCAACACTCCGTCCTCAACGTTCAATCCTCAATCCTCAATCCTCAATCCTCAATCGTCAATCTTCAATCCTCAATACTCAATCTTCAATCCTCAATACTCAATCTGCAATCCTCAGTCCTCAAACCTCAATCCTCAATCCTCATTCTTCAATCCTCAATCCTCAACCCTCAGCCCTCATCCTCAATCCTCAACCGTCACTCCTCGTCCTCAATCCTCAACCCTCAATCCCCAATACTCAATCTTCAATCCTCAATCCTCAATCCTCAATCCTCCACCCTCAATCCTCAATCCTCAATATTCAATCCTCAATACTCAACCTTCAATCATCAATCCTCAATCCTCAATCCTCAGTCCTCAATCCTCAGTCATCAATCCTCAATCTTCAATACTCAATCGTCAATCCTTAGTCCTCAATCCTCAATCCTCAATCCTCGTTCCTCAAACCTCAATCCTCAACCCTCAGTCCTCATCCTCAATTCTCAATTCTCAATCCTCAATCATCAATTCTCAATCTTCAATCATCAATAATCAATCTCCAATCCTACATCCTCAGTCCCCAATCCTCCATCCTTAATCCTCAATATTCAATCCTCAATCGCCAGTCCTCAACCTTCAATACTCAATGTTCAATCCTCAATCCTCAAGCCTCAGTACTCAATTCTCAATCCTCAATCTTCAATCCTCAATACTCAATCTTCAATTCTCAATCCTCAATCCTCAATCCTCAATCCTCAATCTTCAATCCTCAATCCTCAATCCTCAATCTTCAATCCTCCATACTCAATCTGCAATCCTCAATCCTCAAACCACAATCCTCAATTCTTATTCTTCAATCCTCAATACCCAATCCTCAATCTTCAATCCTCAATCCTCAATCCTCAATTCTCAATCCTCAATCCTCAATCCTCCGACCTCAAACATCAATATTCAACCCTCAGTCCCCGTCCTCAATTCACAACCCTCAATCCTCAGTCCTCAATATTCAATCATCAATTTTCAATCTTCAATCCTCAATCCTCAACCCTCAATCCTCAATCCTCAATCCTCAATCTTCAATCCTCAATCCACAATCCTCAATACTCAATCTTCAATCTTCAATCCTCAATACTCAATCTTCAATCCTCGATCCTCAATCCTCAATCCTCAATCCTCAATCCTCAATCTTCAATCCTCAATACTCAATCTTCAATCCTCAATCCTCAATCCTCAATCCTCAATCCTCAGTCTTCAATCCTCAATACCCAATCCTCAACCTCCAATCCTCAATCCTCAATCCTCAATCCTCAATCCTCAATCCTCAGTCCTCAGTCCCCAAACCTCAATCCTCAGCCCTCAGCCCTCATCCTCAATCCTCAATCCTCAATCCTCAATCCTCATTCTTCAATCCTCAATACCCAATACTCAATCTTCAATCCTCAATCCTCAATCCTCATTTCTCAATGCTCTATCCCCAGTCCTCAGTCCTCAAACCCCAATCCTCAACCGTCAGCCCGCATCCTCAATCTTCAATCCTCGATCTTCAATCCTCAATCCTCAATCCTCAATACTCAATCTTCAATCCTCAATCCTTAGCCCTCAAACCTCAATTCTGAATCCTCAATCCTGAATCCTCAATCTTCACACCTCAGTCCTAATCAATCTGTTGTCAATCCTCAATCCTCAATAGAATATCCTCAATTCAAAGTTTTCAATACTCAATACTCAATCTGCAATCTTCAAACCTCTATCCACAAACATGAATTCTCATCACTCGACACTCAGCACTCAGTCCTCAATGTTCAATCCTCGATCCTCAATTCCCAATCTTCAATCGTCAATACTGAATCTTCAATCCTCAATCCTCAATCCTCAATACTCAATCCTCAATCCTCATTCTTCAATCCTCAGTACCCAATTCTCAATCTTCAATCCTCAATCCTCAATCCTCAATTCTCACTCCTCTATCTTCAATCCTCAATACTAAATCTTCAATCCTCAATCCTCGATCCTCAATCCTCAATTCTCAATCCTCAATCGTCAGTCTTCTATCCTCAATACTCAATCTTCAATCCACAACACTCAATCCTCAATCCTCAATCCTCAATCCTCATTCTTCAATCCTCAACACCCAATCCTCAATCTTCAATCCTCAATCCTCAATCCTCAATTCTCAATCATCAATCCTCAGTCCTCAGTCCTCAAACCTCAATCCTCAATCCTCGTTCCTCAATCCTCAATTTTCAATACCCAAAAGTCAATCTCCAATCCTAGACCCTCAATCCCCAACCCTCAGTCCTTAAACCTCAATCTGCTGTCCTCAATCGCCAGTCCTCAATCCTCAATCCTCTATGCTGAATCGTCAATCTTCAAGCCTCAGTCCTCAATCCTCGATCCTCAACCCTCAAACCTCAATCCTCAACCGTCAGTCCTCGTCCTCAATCCTCAACCCTCAATCCTCAATCCTCAATCCTCAATCTTCAATCATCAATACTCAATCTTCAATCCTCAATACTCAATCCTCAATCGTCAATCCTCAATGCTGAATCCTCAATCTTCAATCCACAATACTCAATCTGCAATCCTCAATACTCAATCTTCAATCTTCAATCCTCAATACTCAATCTTCAATCCTCGATCCTCAATCCTCAATCCTCAATCCTCAATCCTCAATCTTCAATCCTCAATACTCAATCTTCAATCCTCAATCCTCAATCCTCAATCCTCAATCCTCAGTCTTCAATCCTCAATACCCAATCCTCAACCTCCAATCCTCAATCCTCAATCCTCAATCCTCAATCCTCAATCCTCAGTCCTCAGTCCCCAAACCTCAATCCTCAGCCCTCAGCCCTCATCCTCAATCCTCAATCCTCAATCCTCAATCCTCATTCTTCAATCCTCAATACCCAATACTCAATCTTCAATCCTCAATCCTCAATCCTCATTTCTCAATGCTCTATCCCCAGTCCTCAGTCCTCAAACCCCAATCCTCAACCGTCAGCCCGCATCCTCAATCTTCAATCCTCGATCTTCAATCCTCAATCCTCAATCCTCAATACTCAATCTTCAATCCTCAATCCTTAGCCCTCAAACCTCAATTCTGAATCCTCAATCCTGAATCCTCAATCTTCACACCTCAGTCCTAATCAATCTGTTGTCAATCCTCAATCCTCAATAGAATATCCTCAATTCAAAGTTTTCAATACTCAATACTCAATCTGCAATCTTCAAATCTCTATCCACAAACATGAATTCTCATCACTCAACACTCAGCACTCAGTCCTCAATGTTCAATCCTCGATCCTCAATTCCCAATCTTCAATCGTCAATACTGAATCTTCAATCCTCAATCCTCAATCCTCAATACTCAATCCTCAATCCTCATTCTTCAATCCTCAGTACCCAATTCTCAATCTTCAATCCTCAATCCTCAATCCTCAATTCTCACTCCTCTATCTTCAATCCTCAATACTAAATCTTCAATCCTCAATCCTCGAACCTCAATCCTCAATTGTCAATCCTCAATCGTCAGTCTTCTATCCTCAATACTCAATCTTCAATCCACAACACTCAATCCTCAATCCTCAATCCTCAATCCTCATTCTTCAATCCTCAACACCCAATCCTCAATCTTCAATCCTCAATCCTCAATCCTCAATTCTCAATCATCAATCCTCAGTCCTCAGTCCTCAAACCTCAATCCTCAATCCTCGTTCCTCAATCCTCAATTTTCAATACCCAAAAGTCAATCTCCAATCCTAGACCCTCAATCCCCAACCCTCAGTCCTTAAACCTCAATCTGCTGTCCTCAATCGCCAGTCCTCAATCCTCAATCCTCTATGCTGAATCGTCAATCCTCAAGCCTCAGTCCTCAATCCTCGATCCTCAACCCTCAAACCTCAATCCTCAACCGTCAGTCCTCGTCCTCAATCCTCAACCCTCAATCCTCAATCCTCAATCCTCAATCTTCAATCATCAATACTCAATCTTCAATCCTCAATACTCAATCCTCAATCGTCAATCCTCAATGCTGAATCCTCAATCTTCAATCCACAATACTCAATCTGCAATCCTCAATCCTCAATCCTCAGTGATCAATACTCAATCTTCAATACTCAATCCTCAATCCTCAATCCTCAATCCTCAATCCTCAATCCTCATTCCCCAATCCTCATTTCTCAACCCTCAATCCTCAACCCTTAGTCCCCATCCTCAATTCTCAATTCTCAATCCTCAATCCTCAATTCTCAATCTTCATCCTCAAAAATCAATCTCCAATCATAGATACTCAATCCTCAATCCTCAATCCCCAATCTTCAATCCTCAATATTCAATCTCCAATCCTAGATCCTCAATCCTCAACCCTCAATCCCCAATTCTCAATCCTCATTCTTCAAACCTCAATACCCAATTCTCAATCTTCATCCTCAATAATCAATCTCCAATCCTAGATTCTCAATCCTCAATCCTCAATCCCCAATCTTCAATCCTCAATAATCAATCTGCAATCCTAGATCCTCAATCCTCAATCCTCAACCCTCAATCATCAATTATCATTCTTCAAACTTCAATACCCAATCCTCAATCTTCAATCCTCAATGCTCAATCCTCAATCCTCAAGCCTCAGTCCTCAATCCTCAATCCTCAATCCTCAAACCTCAATCCTCAACCGTCAGTCCTCGTCCTCAATCCTCAACCCTCAATCCTCAGTCCTCAATCTTCAGTCATCACTAATCAATCTTCAATCCTCAATCATCAATCCTCAATCCTCAATCCTCAGTCCTCAATATTCAACACTCAACCCTCAACCATCAATCCTCAATACTCAACCATCAATCCTCAATTCTCAATACTCAATAGAACATCCTGAACTCTTATGGTTCAATACTCAATCCAGAATATTCAATAATCAAATCTCAAACCTCAAGCATCAATTCTCAACACTCAATTCTCAACACTCAGTCCTCTCTCTTCAATCCTACATCCTCAACCCTCAATCCTCAGGCGTCAATCCTCAATCCTCATTCTTCAATCCTCAATACCCAATACTCAATCTTCAGTCATCAATCCTCAATCCTCATTTCTCAATGCTCTATCCTCAGTCCTCAGTCCTCAAACCTCAATCCTCAACCGTCAGCCCCCATCCTCAATCCTCAATACTCAATCTTCAATCCTCAATCCTCAATCATCAATACTCAA
Source organism: Calliopsis andreniformis (assembly GCF_051401765.1). Lineage (NCBI taxonomy): Eukaryota > Metazoa > Arthropoda > Insecta > Hymenoptera > Andrenidae > Calliopsis > Calliopsis andreniformis. Next base: position 133,077 of record NW_027480704.1, on the reverse strand, counting down.
TCTTCAATCCTCAATCCTTAGTCCTCAAACCTCAATTCTGAATCCTCAAACCTGAATCCTCAATCTTCAGACCTCAGTCCTCAACAATCTGTTGTCAATCCTCAATCCTCAATAGAATATCCTCAATTCAAAGTTTTCAATAGTCAATACTCAATCTGCAATCTTCAAACCTCTATCCACAAACATCAATTCTCATCACTCAACACTCAATCCTCAGTCCTCAATCATCAATCCTCAATCTTCAATACTCAATCCTCAATCCTCAATCCTCAATCCTCATTCCTCAATCATCAGTCCTCAATCTTCAACACTCAATCCTCAATCCTCAATCGTCAGTCTTCTATCCTCAATACTCAATCTTCAATCCTCAACACTCAATCCTCTATCCTCAATCCTCAATCCTCATTCTTCAACCCTCAATACCCAATCCTCAATCTTCAATCCTCAATCCTCAATCCTCAGTCCTCAATCATCAATCCTCAATCGTCAGTCTTCAATCCTCAATACTCAATCTTCAATCCTCAATCCTCAATCGTCAGTCTTCTACCCTCAGTACTCAATCTTCAATCCTCAACACTCAATCCTCTATCCTCAATCCTCAATCCTCATTCTTCAATCCTCAATACCCAATCCTCAATCTTCAATCCTCAATCCTCAATCCTCAGTCCTCAATCCTCAATCCTCAATCGTCAGTCTTCAATCCTCAATACTCAATCTTCAATCCTCAATCCTCAAACCTCAATCCTCAATCCTCATTCTTCGATCCTCAATACCCAATACTCAATCTTCAATCCTCAATCCTCAATCCTCATTTCTCAATGCTCTATCCTCAGTCCTCAGTCCTCAAACCTCAATCCTGAACCGTCAGCCCCCATCCTCAATCGTCAATACTCAATATTCAATCCTCAATCCTCAATCCTCAATACTCAATCTTCAATCCTCAATCCTCAATCCCCAATTCTCAATCCTCAACCCTCAGTCCTCAGTCCCCAAACCTCAATCCTCAACCCTCAGCCCTCATCGTCAATCCTCAATCCTCAATCCTCAATCCTTAACCTTCAATCCTCAATACTCAATCTTCAATCCTCAATCATCAATTCTCAACCCTCAATCCTCAATCCTCAATCCTCAGTCCTCAATTCTCAATACTCAATCGTCAGTCTTCAATCCTCAATACTCAATCTTCTATCCTCAGTCCTCAATCCTCAATCCTCAATCCTCATTCTTGAATCCTCAATACCCAATACTCAATCCTCAATCCTCAAACCTCAATCCTCAATTCTTAATCCTCTACCTTCAGTCCTCAATACTAAATCTTCAATCCTCAATCCTCGATCCTCAATCCTCAATACTCAATCCTCAATCGTCCGTCTTCTATCCTCAATACTCAATCTTCAATCCTCAACACTCAATCCTCAATCCTCAATACTCAATCCTCAATCCTCAATCATCAATCCTCAATCTTCAATACTCAATACTCAATCCTCAACCCCAATCCTCAATACTCAATCATCAATCCTCAACCTTCAATACTCATTCCTCAATCCTCAATCTTCAATCCTCAATACTCAACCATCAATCCTCAGTTCTCAACACTCAATAGAATATCCTGAATTCTCAGGATTCAATACTCAAACCTCAATCCTCTACCCTCAGCCTTCATCCTCCGTCCTCAATCCTCAATCCTCAATCCTCATTCTTGAGTCCCCGATACTCAATCTTCAATCCTCAATCCTCAATCCTCAATCCTCAATCCTCAATCCTCAGTCATCAATACTCAATCTTCAATACTCAATCCTCAATCCTCAATCCTCAATCCTCAATACTCAATCCTCAATCCTCAATCCTCATACCTCAAACCTCAATCCACAACACTCAGTCCTCATCCTCAATTCTCAATTTTCAATCCTCAATCCTCAATCCTCAATCTTCAATCCTTAATAATCAATTTTCAATCCTGAATCCTCAATACTCAGTCATCAATCCTCAATCTTCAATACTCAATCCTCAATCCTCAATCCTCAATCCTCATTCCTCAATCATCAGTCCTCAATCTTCAACACTCAATCCTCAATCCTCAATCGTCAGTCTTCTATCCTCAATACTCAATCTTCAATCCTCAACACTCAATCCTCTATCCCCAATCCTCAATCCTCATTCTTCAATCCTCAATACCCAATCCTCAATCTTCAATCCTCAATCCTCAATCCTCAGTCCTCAATCCTCAATCCTCAATCCTCATTCTCCAATCCTCACTACCCAATACTCAATCTTCAATCCTCAATCCTCAATCCTCAATTCTCAATCCTCTACCTTCAGTCCTCAATACTAAATCTTCAATCCTCAATCCTCGATCCTCAATCCTCAATCCTCAATCCTCAATCGTCCGTCTTCTATCCTCAATACTCAATCTTCAGTCCTCAACACTCAATCCTCAATCCTCAATACTCAATCCTCATTCTTCAATCCTCACTACCCAATCCTCAATCTTCAATCCTCAATCCTCAATCCTCAATTCTCAATCCTCTATCTTCAATCCTAAATACTAAATCTTCAATTCTCAATCCTCAATCCTCAATCCTCAATCCTCAATCCTCATTCTACAATCCTCAATACTCAATCTTGAATCATCAGTCGTCAACTCTCAATCCTCAATCCTCAATCCTCAATCGTCACTCCTCAATCCCCAATCCTCAATCTTCAATCCTCAATCCTCAATCCTCAATCCTCAATCCTCAATCCTCAATCCTCAATCCTCAATCCTCATTCTTCAATCCTCAGTACCCAATTCTCAATCTTCAATCCTCAATCCTCAATCCTCAATTCTCACTCCTCTATCTTCAATCCTCAATACTAAATCTTCAATCCTCAATCCTCGATCCTCAATCCTCAATTCTCAATCCTCAATCGTCAGTCTTCTTTCCTCAATACTCAATCTTCAATCCACAACCCTCAATCCTCAATCCTCAATCCTCAATCCTCATTCTTCAATCCTCAATACCCAATCCTCAATCTTCAATCCTCAATCCTCAATCCTCAATTCTCAATCATCAATCCTCAGTCCTCAGTCCGCAAACCTCAATCCTCAATCCTCGTTCCTCAATCCTGAATTTTCAATACCCAAAAGTCAATCTCCAATCCTAGATCCTCAATCCCCAATCCTCAGTCCTTAATCCTCAATCTTCAATCCTCAATCGCCAGTCCTCAATCCTCAATCCTCTATGCTGAATCGTCAATCCTCAAGCCTCAGTCCTCAATCCTCAATCCTCAATCCTCAAACCTCAATCCTCAACCGTCAGTCCTCGTCCTCAATCCTCAACCCTCAATCCTCAATCCTCAATCTTCAATCATCAATACTCAATCTTCAATCCTCAATACTCAATCCTCAATCGTCAATCCTCAATCCCCAATCCTCAATCATCAATGCTTACTCCTCAATCCTCAATCCTCAATCCTCAATCCTCAATCTTCAATCCTCAATACTCAATCTTCAATCCTCAATCCTCAATCCTCAATCCTCAATCCTCAATCCTCAATCCTGAATCCTCAATCTTCAATCCACAATACTCAATCTGCAATCCTCAATCCTCAATCCTCAGTGATCAATACTCAATCTTCAATACTCAATCCTCAATCCTCAATCCTCAATCCTCAATCCTCAATCCTCATTCCCCAATCCTCATTTCTCAACCCTCAATCCTCAACCCTTAGTCCCCATCCTCAATTCTCAATTCTCAATCCTCAATCCTCAATTCTCAATCTTCATCCTCAATAATCAATCTCCAATCCTAGATTCTCAATCCTCAATCCTCAATCCCCAATCTTCAATCCTCAATATTCAATCTCCAATCCTAGATCCTCAATCCTCAATCCTCAATCCTCAATTCTCAATCCTCATTCTTCAAACCTCAATACCCAATTCTCAATCTTCATTCTCAATAATCAATCTCGAATCCTAGATCCTCAATCCTCAATCCTCAAACCCCAATCTTCAATCCTCAATAATCAATCTGAAATCCTAGATCCTCAATGCTCAATCCTCAACCCTCAATCATCAATTATCATCCTTCAAACCTCAATACCCAATCCTCAATCTTCAATCCTCAATGCTCAATCCTCAATCCTCAAGCCTCAGTCCTCTATCCTCAATCCTCAATCCTCAAACCTCAATCCTCAACCGTCAGTCCTCGTCCTCAATCCTCAAGCCTCAATCCTCAGTCCTCAATCTTCAATCATCACTAATCAATCTTCAATCCTCAATCATCAATTCTCAATCCTCAGTCTTCAATCCTCAATATTCAACACTCAACCCTCAACCATCAATCCTCAATACTCAACCATCAATCCTCAATTCTCAATACACAATAGAACATCCAGAACTCTTATGGTTCAATACTCAATCCAGAATATTCAGTAATCAAATCTCAAACCTCAAGCATCAAATCTCAACACTCAATTCTCAACACTCAGTCCTCTCTCTTCAATCCTACATCCTCAACCCTCAATCCTCAAGCGTCAATCCTCAATCCTCATTCTTCAATCCTCAATACCCAATACTCAATCTTCAATCCTCAATCCTCAATCCTCATTTCTCAATGCTCTATCCTCAGTCCTCAGTCCTCAAACCTCAATCCTCAACCGTCAGCCCCCATGCTCGATCCTCAATCCTCGATCTCCAATCCTCAATCCTCAATCCTCAATACTCAATCTTCAATCCTCAATCCTTAGTCCTCAAACCTCAATTCTGAATCCTCAATATTGAATCCTCAATCTTCAGACATCAGTCCTAATCAATCTGTTGTCAATCCTCAATCCTCAATAGAATATCCTCAATTCAAAGTTTTCAATACTCAATACCCAATCTGCAATCTTCAAACCTCTATCCACAAACATCAATTCTCACCTCTCAACCCTCAACACTCAGTCCCCAATCCTCAATATTCAATCCTCAATCCTCAATCCTCAATCCTAAATCCTCAACCTTCAATCCTCAGTACTCAATCTTCAATCCTCAATCCTCAATCCTCAATCCTCAATCCTCAATCCTCAATCGTCAGTCTTCAACCCTCAATACTCAATCTTCAATCCTCAATACTCAATCTTCAATCCTCAGTCCTCAATCCTCAATCCTCAATCCTCAATCCTGAATCCTCAATCGTCAGTCTTCAACCCTCAATACTCAATCTTCAATACTTAACACTCAATCCTCAATCCTCAATCCTCAATGCTCAATCCTCATTCTTCAGTCCTCAATACCCAATCCTCAATCTTCAATCCTCAATCCTCAATCCTCAATTCTCAATCCCCTATCTTCAACCCTCAATACTAAATCTTCCATCCACGATGCTCAATCCACAATCCTCAATCCTCATTCTACAATCCTCAATACTCAATCTTGAAACATCAATCCTCAATTCTCAATCCTCAATCCTAAATACTCAATCGTCACTCCTCAATCCCCAATCCTCAATCTTCATTCCTCAATCTTCAATCCTCAATCCTCAATCCTCAATCCTCAATCCTCAATACTCAACCATCAATCCTCAGTTCTCAATAGAATATCATCAATTCACAGATTTCAATACTCAATACTCAATCTGCAATCTTCAAATCTCTATCCACAAACATCAATTCTCACCTCTCAACCCTCAACACTCAGTCCCCAATCCTCAATATTCAATCCTCAATCCTCAATCCTCAATCCTCAATCCTCAATCTTCAATCCTCAATACTCAATCTACAATCCTCAATCCTCAATCCTCAATCCTCATACCTCAATCCTCAATCGTCAGTCTTCAACCCTCAATACTCAATCTTCAATACTCAACACTCAATCCTCAATCCTCAATCCTCAGTCCTCAATCCTCAATTCTGAATCTTCAACCCTGAGTCCTTAATCTTCGGCCCTCAGTCCTCAACAATCAATTGTCAATCCTCAATCCTCAATAGAATATCCTCAATTCACAGGTTTCAATACTCAATACTCAAACTGCAATCTTCAAACCTCTATCCACAAACATCAATTCTCATCACTCAACCCTCAACACTCCGTCCTCAACGTTCAATCCTCAATCCTCAATCCTCAATCCTCAATCGTCAATCTTCAATCCTCAATACTCAATCTTCAATCCTCAATACTCAATCTGCAATCCTCAGTCCTCAAACCTCAATCCTCAATCCTCATTCTTCAATCCTCAATCCTCAACCCTCAGCCCTCATCCTCAATCCTCAACCGTCACTCCTCGTCCTCAATCCTCAACCCTCAATCCCCAATCCTCAATATTCAATCCTCAATACTCAACCTTCAATCATCAATCCTCAATCCTCAATCCTCAGTCCTCAATCCTCAGTCATCAATCCTCAATCTTCAATACTCAATCGTCAATCCTTAGTCCTCAATCCTCAATCCTCAATCCTCGTTCCTCAAACCTCAATCCTCAACCCTCAGTCCTCATCCTCAATTCTCAATTCTCAATCCTCAATCATCAATTCTCAATCTTCAATCATCAATAATCAATCTCCAATCCTACATCCTCAGTCCCCAATCCTCCATCCTTAATCCTCAATATTCAATCCTCAATCGCCAGTCCTCAACCTTCAATACTCAATGTTCAATCCTCAATCCTCAAGCCTCAGTACTCAATTCTCAATCCTCAATCTTCAATCCTCAATACTCAATCTTCAATTCTCAATCCTCAATCCTCAATCCTCAATCCTCAATCTTCAATCCTCAATCCTCAATCCTCAATCTTCAATCCTCCATACTCAATCTGCAATCCTCAATCCTCAAACCACAATCCTCAATTCTTATTCTTCAATCCTCAATACCCAATCCTCAATCTTCAATCCTCAATCCTCAATCCTCAATTCTCAATCCTCAATCCTCAATCCTCCGACCTCAAACATCAATATTCAACCCTCAGTCCCCGTCCTCAATTCACAACCCTCAATCCTCAGTCCTCAATATTCAATCATCAATTTTCAATCTTCAATCCTCAATCCTCAACCCTCAATCCTTAATCCTCAATCCTCAATCTTCAATCCTCAATCCACAATCCTCAATACTCAATCTTCAATCTTCAATCCTCAATACTCAATCTTCAATCCTCGATCCTCAATCCTCAATCCTCAATCCTCAATCCTCAATCTTCAATCCTCAATACTCAATCTTCAATCCTCAATCCTCAATCCTCAATCCTCAATCCTCAGTCTTCAATCCTCAATACCCAATCCTCAACCTCCAATCCTCAATCCTCAATCCTCAATCCTCAATCCTCAATCCTCAGTCCTCAGTCCCCAAACCTCAATCCTCAGCCCTCAGCCCTCATCCTCAATCCTCAATCCTCAATCCTCAATCCTCATTCTTCAATCCTCAATACCCAATACTCAATCTTCAATCCTCAATCCTCAATCCTCATTTCTCAATGCTCTATCCCCAGTCCTCAGTCCTCAAACCCCAATCCTCAACCGTCAGCCCGCATCCTCAATCTTCAATCCTCGATCTTCAATCCTCAATCCTCAATCCTCAATACTCAATCTTCAATCCTCAATCCTTAGCCCTCAAACCTCAATTCTGAATCCTCAATCCTGAATCCTCAATCTTCACACCTCAGTCCTAATCAATCTGTTGTCAATCCTCAATCCTCAATAGAATATCCTCAATTCAAAGTTTTCAATACTCAATACTCAATCTGCAATCTTCAAACCTCTATCCACAAACATGAATTCTCATCACTCGACACTCAGCACTCAGTCCTCAATGTTCAATCCTCGATCCTCAATTCCCAATCTTCAATCGTCAATACTGAATCTTCAATCCTCAATCCTCAATCCTCAATACTCAATCCTCAATCCTCATTCTTCAATCCTCAGTACCCAATTCTCAATCTTCAATCCTCAATCCTCAATCCTCAATTCTCACTCCTCTATCTTCAATCCTCAATACTAAATCTTCAATCCTCAATCCTCGAACCTCAATCCTCAATTGTCAATCCTCAATCGTCAGTCTTCTATCCTCAATACTCAATCTTCAATCCACAACACTCAATCCTCAATCCTCAATCCTCAATCCTCATTCTTCAATCCTCAACACCCAATCCTCAATCTTCAATCCTCAATCCTCAATCCTCAATTCTCAATCATCAATCCTCAGTCCTCAGTCCTCAAACCTCAATCCTCAATCCTCGTTCCTCAATCCTCAATTTTCAATACCCAAAAGTCAATCTCCAATCCTAGACCCTCAATCCCCAACCCTCAGTCCTTAAACCTCAATCTGCTGTCCTCAATCGCCAGTCCTCAATCCTCAATCCTCTATGCTGAATCGTCAATCCTCAAGCCTCAGTCCTCAATCCTCGATCCTCAACCCTCAAACCTCAATCCTCAACCGTCAGTCCTCGTCCTCAATCCTCAACCCTCAATCCTCAATCCTCAATCCTCAATCTTCAATCATCAATACTCAATCTTCAATCCTCAATACTCAATCCTCAATCGTCAATCCTCAATGCTGAATCCTCAATCTTCAATCCACAATACTCAATCTGCAATCCTCAATCCTCAATCCTCAGTGATCAATACTCAATCTTCAATACTCAATCCTCAATCCTCAATCCTCAATCCTCAATCCTCAATCCTCATTCCCCAATCCTCATTTCTCAACCCTCAATCCTCAACCCTTAGTCCCCATCCTCAATTCTCAATTCTCAATCCTCAATCCTCAATTCTCAATCTTCATCCTCAAAAATCAATCTCCAATCATAGATACTCAATCCTCAATCCTCAATCCCCAATCTTCAATCCTCAATATTCAATCTCCAATCCTAGATCCTCAATCCTCAACCCTCAATCCCCAATTCTCAATCCTCATTCTTCAAACCTCAATACCCAATTCTCAATCTTCATCCTCAATAATCAATCTCCAATCCTAGATTCTCAATCCTCAATCCTCAATCCCCAATCTTCAATCCTCAATAATCAATCTGCAATCCTAGATCCTCAATCCTCAATCCTCAACCCTCAATCATCAATTATCATTCTTCAAACCTCAATACCCAATCCTCAATCTTCAATCCTCAATGCTCAATCCTCAATCCTCAAGCCTCAGTCCTCAATCCTCAATCCTCAATCCTCAAACCTCAATCCTCAACCGTCAGTCCTCGTCCTCAATCCTCAACCCTCAATCCTCAGTCCTCAATCTTCAGTCATCACTAATCAATCTTCAATCCTCAATCATCAATCCTCAATCCTCAATCCTCAGTCCTCAATATTCAACACTCAACCCTCAACCATCAATCCTCAATACTCAACCATCAATCCTCAATTCTCAATACTCAATAGAACATCCTGAACTCTTATGGTTCAATACTCAATCCAGAATATTCAATAATCAAATCTCAAACCTCAAGCATCAATTCTCAACACTCAATTCTCAACACTCAGTCCTCTCTCTTCAATCCTACATCCTCAACCCTCAATCCTCAGGCGTCAATCCTCAATCCTCATTCTTCAATCCTCAATACCCAATACTCAATCTTCAGTCATCAATCCTCAATCCTCATTTCTCAATGCTCTATCCTCAGTCCTCAGTCCTCAAACCTCAATCCTCAACCGTCAGCCCCCATCCTCAATCCTCAATACTCAATCTTCAATCCTCAATCCTCAATCATCAATACTCAATCTTCAATCCTCAATCCTTAGTCCTCAAACCTCAATTCTGAATCCTCAAACCTGAATCCTCAATCTTCAGACCTCAGTCCTCAACAATCTGTTGTCAATCCTCAATCCTCAATAGAATATCCTCAATTCAAAGTTTTCAATAGTCAATACTCAATCTGCAATCTTCAAACCTCTATCCACAAACATCAATTCTCATCACTCAACACTCAATCCTCAGTCCTCAATCATCAATCCTCAATCTTCAATACTCAATCCTCAATCCTCAATCCTCAATCCTCATTCCTCAATCATCAGTCCTCAATCTTCAACACTCAATCCTCAATCCTCAATCGTCAGTCTTCTATCCTCAATACTCAATCTTCAATCCTCAACACTCAATCCTCTATCCTCAATCCTCAATCCTCATTCTTCAACCCTCAATACCCAATCCTCAATCTTCAATCCTCAATCCTCAATCCTCAGTCCTCAATCCTCAATCCTCAATCGTCAGTCTTCAATCCTCAATACTCAATCTTCAATCCTCAATCCTCAATCGTCAGTCTTCTACCCTCAGTACTCAATCTTCAATCCTCAACACTCAATCCTCTATCCTCAATCCTCAATCCTCATTCTTCAATCCTCAATACCCAATCCTCAATCTTCAATCCTCAATCCTCAATCCTCAGTCCTCAATCCTCAATCCTCAATCGTCAGTCTTCAATCCTCAATACTCAATCTTCAATCCTCAATCCTCAAACCTCAATCCTCAATCCTCATTCTTCGATCCTCAATACCCAATACTCAATCTTCAATCCTCAATCCTCAATCCTCATTTCTCAATGCTCTATCCTCAGTCCTCAGTCCTCAAACCTCAATCCTGAACCGTCAGCCCCCATCCTCAATCGTCAATACTCAATATTCAATCCTCAATCCTCAATCCTCAATACTCAATCTTCAATCCTCAATCCTCAATCCCCAATTCTCAATCCTCAACCCTCAGTCCTCAGTCCCCAAACCTCAATCCTCAACCCTCAGCCCTCATCGTCAATCCTCAATCCTCAATCCTCAATCCTTAACCTTCAATCCTCAATACTCAATCTTCAATCCTCAATCATCAATTCTCAACCCTCAATCCTCAATCCTCAATCCTCAGTCCTCAATTCTCAATACTCAATCGTCAGTCTTCAATCCTCAATACTCAATCTTCTATCCTCAGTCCTCAATCCTCAATCCTCAATCCTCATTCTTGAATCCTCAATACCCAATACTCAATCCTCAATCCTCAAACCTCAATCCTCAATTCTTAATCCTCTACCTTCAGTCCTCAATACTAAATCTTCAATCCTCAATCCTCGATCCTCAATCCTCAATACTCAATCCTCAATCGTCCGTCTTCTATCCTCAATACTCAATCTTCAATCCTCAACACTCAATCCTCAATCCTCAATACTCAATCCTCAATCCTCAATCATCAATCCTCAATCTTCAATACTCAATACTCATTTCTCAATGCTCTATCCTCAGTCCTCAGTCCTCAAACCTCAATCCTCAACCGTCAGCCCCCATCCTCAATCCTCAATACTCAATCTTCAATCCTCAATCCTCAATCATCAATACTCAATCTTCAATCCTCAATCCTTAGTCCTCAAACCTCAATTCTGAATCCTCAAACCTGAATCCTCAATCTTCAGACCTCAGTCCTCAACAATCTGTTGTCAATCCTCAATCCTCAATAGAATATCCTCAATTCAAAGTTTTCAATAGTCAATACTCAATCTGCAATCTTCAAACCTCTATCCACAAACATCAATTCTCATCACTCAACACTCAATCCTCAGTCCTCAATCATCAATCCTCAATCTTCAATACTCAATCCTCAATCCTCAATCCTCAATCCTCATTCCTCAATCATCAGTCCTCAATCTTCAACACTCAATCCTCAATCCTCAATCGTCAGTCTTCTATCCTCAATACTCAATCTTCAATCCTCAACACTCAATCCTCTATCCTCAATCCTCAATCCTCATTCTTCAACACTCAATACCCAATCCTCAATCTTCAATCCTCAATCCTCAATCCTCAGTCCTCAATCCTCAATCCTCAATCGTCAGTCTTCAATCCTCAATACTCAATCTTCAATCCTCAATCCTCAATCGTCAGTCTTCTACCCTCAGTACTCAATCTTCAATCCTCAACACTCAATCCTCTATCCTCAATCCTCAATCCTCATTCTTCAATCCTCAATACCCAATCCTCAATCTTCAATCCTCAATCCTCAATCCTCAGTCCTCAATCCTCAATCCTCAATCGTCAGTCTTCAATCCTCAATACTCAATCTTCAATCCTCAATCCTCAAACCTCAATCCTCAATCCTCATTCTTCGATCCTCAATACCCAATACTCAATCTTCAATCCTCAATCCTCAATCCTCATTTCTCAATGCTCTATCCTCAGTCCTCAGTCCTCAAACCTCAATCCTGAACCGTCAGCCCCCATCCTCAATCGTCAATACTCAATATTCAATCCTCAATCCTCAATCCTCAATACTCAATCTTCAATCCTCAATCCTCAATCCCCAATTCTCAATCCTCAACCCTCAGTCCTCAGTCCCCAAACCTCAATCCTCAACCCTCAGCCCTCATCGTCAATCCTCAATCCTCAATCCTCAATCCTTAACCTTCAATCCTCAATACTCAATCTTCAATCCTCAATCATCAATTCTCAACCCTCAATCCTCAATCCTCAATCCTCAGTCCTCAATTCTCAATACTCAATCGTCAGTCTTCAATCCTCAATACTCAATCTTCTATCCTCAGTCCTCAATCCTCAATCCTCAATCCTCATTCTTGAATCCTCAATACCCAATACTCAATCCTCAATCCTCAAACCTCAATCCTCAATTCTTAATCCTCTACCTTCAGTCCTCAATACTAAATCTTCAATCCTCAATCCTCGATCCTCAATCCTCAATACTCAATCCTCAATCGTCCGTCTTCTATCCTCAATACTCAATCTTCAATCCTCAACACTCAATCCTCAATCCTCAATACTCAATCCTCAATCCTCAATCATCAATCCTCAATCTTCAATACTCAATACTCAATCCTCAACCCCAATCCTCAATCCTCAATCATCAATCCTCAATCCTCAATTCTTAATCCTCTACCTTCAGTCCTCAATACTAAATCTTCAATCCTCAATCCTCGATCCTCAATCCTCAATACTCAATCCTCAATCGTCCGTCTTCTATCCTCAATACTCAATCTTCAATCCTCAACACTCAATCCTCAATCCTCAATCCTCAATCTTCTATCCTCAATACTCAACCATCAATCCTCAGTTCTCAACACTCAATAGAATATCCTGAATTCTCAGGATTCAATACTCAAACCTCAATCCTCTACCCTCAGCCTTCATCCTCCGTCCTCAATCCTCAATCCTCAATCCTCATTCTTGAGTCCCCGATACTCAATCTTCAATCCTCAATCCTCAATCCTCAATCCTCAATCCTCAATCCTCAGTCATCAATACTCAATCTTCAATACTCAATCCTCAATCCTCAATCCTCAATCCTCAATACTCAATCCTCAATCCTCAATCCTCATACCTCAAACCTCAATCCACAACACTCAGTCCTCATCCTCAATTCTCAATTTTCAATCCTCAATCCTCAATCCTCAATCTTCAATCCTTAATAATCAATTTTCAATCCTGAATCCTCAATACTCAGTCATCAATCCTCAATCTTCAATACTCAATCCTCAATCCTCAATCCTCTATCCTCAACCTTCAACCCTCAGTCCTCATTATCAGTTCTCAATTCTCAATCCTCAATCCTCAGTCCTCAATCCTCAGTCCTCAATGGTCAATCCTCAATCTTCAATCTTCAATCCTCAATACTCAAACTTCAATCCTCAATCCTCAATCCTCAATCGTCAATCTTCAGTCCTCAATACTCAATCCTCAATCCTCAATCTTCAATCGTCAATACTCATTCTTCAATCCTCAATCCTCAACCCTCAAACCGCAATTTTCATTCCTCAATCCTCAATCCTCAATCCTCAATCCTCATTCTTCAATCCTCAATACCCAATCCTCAATCTTCAATCCTCAATCCTCAATCCTCAATTCTCAATCCTCAATCCTCAGTCCTCAGTCCTCAAACCTCAATCATCAACCATCAGCCCTCACCCTCAATACTGAATCCTCAATTCTCAATCCTCAATCTTCAATCCTCAATACTCAATCTTCAATCCTCGATCCTCAATCCTCAATCCACAATCCTCAATCCTCAATCTTCAATCCTCAATACTCAATCTTCAATCCTCAATCCTCAATCCTCAATCCTCAATCCTCAGTCTTCAATCCTCAATACCCAATCCTCAACCTCCAATCCTCAATCCTCAATCCTCAACCCTCAATCCTCAATCCTCAGTCTTCAATCCTCAATACCCAATCCTCAACCTTCAATACTCATTCCTCAACCCTCAATCTTCAATCCTCAATACTCAACCATCAATCCTCAGTTCTCAACTCTCAATAGAATATCCTGAATTCTCAGGATTCAATACTCAAACCTCAATCCTCAACCCTCAGCCTTCATCCTCCGTCCTCAATCCTCAATCCTCATTCTTGAGTCCCCGATACTCAATTTTCAATCCTCAATCCTCAATCCTCAATCCTCTATCCTCAATCCTCAGTCATCAATACTCAATCTTCAATACTCAATCCTCAATCCTCAATCCTCAATCCTCAATACTCAATCCTCAATCCTCAATCCTCATACCTCAAACCTCAATCCACAACACTCAGTCCTCATCCTCAATTCTCAATTCTCAATCCTCAATCCTCAATCCTCAATCTTCAATCCTTAATAATCAATCTTCAATCCTCAATCCTCAATACTCAGTCATCAATCCTCAATCTTCAATACTCAATCCTCAATCCTCAATCCTCTATCCTCAACCTTCAACCCTCAGTCCTCATTATCAGTTCTCAATTCTCAATCCTCAATCCTCAGTCCTCAATCCTCAGTCCTCAATGGTCAATCCTCAATCTTCAATCTTCAATCCTCAATACTCAAACTTCAATCCTCAATCCTCAATCCTCAATCGTCAACCCTCAATCATCAATTATCATTCTTCAAACCTCAATACCCAATCCTCAATCTTCAATCCTCAATGCTCAATCCTCAATCCTCAAGCCTCAGTCCTCAATCCTCAATCCTCAATCCTCAATCCTCAATCCTCATTCTTCAATCCTCAATACCCAATCCTCAATCTTCAATCCTCAATCCTCAATCCTCAATTCTCAATCCTCAATCCTCAGTCCTCAGTCCTCAAACCTCAATCATCAACCCTCAGCCCTCACCCTCAATACTGAATCCTCAATTCTCAATCCTCAATCTTCAATCCTCAATACTCAAACTTCAATTGTCAATCCTCAGACCTCAAACCTCAATTCTGAATCCTCAATCCTGAATCCTCAATCTTCGGCCCTCAGTCCTCAACAATCTGTTGTCAATCCTCAATCCTCAATAGAATATCCTCAATTCAATGTTTTCAATACGCAATACTCAATCTGCAATCTTCAAACCTCTATCCACAAACATCAATTCTCATCACTCAACACTCAACACTCAGTCCTCAATGTTCAATCCTCAATCCTCAATTCCCAATATTCAGTCCTCAATACTGAATCTTCAATCCTCAATCCTCAATCCACAATCCTCAGTCCTCAGTCCTCAAACCTTAACCCTCAATCCTCTATCCCCAATCCTCAATCCTCAGTCCTCAATCATCAATCCTCAATCTTCAATACTCAATCCTCAATCCTCAATCCTCAATCCTCATTCCTCAATCATCAATCCTTAATCTTCAATACTCAATCCTCAATCCTCAATTGTCAGTCTTCTATCCTCAATACTCAATCTTCAATCCTCAACACTCAGTCCTCAATCCTCAATCCTCAATCCTCATTCTTCAATCCTCAATACCCAATCCTCAATCATCAATCTTCAATCCTCAATCCTCAGTCCTCAATCCTCAATACTCAATCGTCAGTCTTCAATCCTCAATACTCAATCTTCAATCCTCAATCCTCAATCCTCAATACTCAATCTTCAATCCTCAATCCTTAGTCCTGAAACCTCAATTCTGAGTCCTCAATCCTGAATCCTCAATCTTCAGACCTCAGTCCTCAACAATCTGTTGTCAATCCTCAATCCTCAATAGAATATACTCAATTCATAGTTTTCAATAGTCAATACTCAATCTGCAATCTTCAAACCTCTATACACAAACATCAATTCTCATCACTCAACACTCAATCCTCAATCCTCAATCGTCAGTCTTCTACCCTCAGTACTCAATCTTCAATCCTCAACACTCAATCCTCTATCCTCAATCCTCAATCCTCATTCTTCAATCCTCAATACCCAATCCTCAATCTTCAATCCTCAATCCTCAATCCTCAGTCCTCAATCCTCAATCCTCAATCGTCAGTCTTCAATCCTCAATACTCAATCTTCAATCCTCAATCCTCAAACCTCAATCCTCAATCCTCATTCTTCGATCCTCAATACCCAATACTCAATCTTCAATCCTCAATCCTCAATCCTCATTTCTCAATGCTCTATCCTCAGTCCTCAGCCCTCAAACCTCAATCCTGAACCGTCAGCCCCCATCCTCAATCGTCAATACTCAATCTTCATCCTCAATCCTCAATGCTCAATACTCAATCTTCAATCCTCAATCCTCATTCCTCAAACCTCAACCCACAACCCTCAGTCCTCATCCTCAATTCTCAATTCTCAATCCTCAATCCTCAATCCTCAATCCTCAATCTTCAATCCTTAATAATCAATTTTCAATACTCAATCCTCAATACTCAGTCATCAATCCTCAATCTTCAATACTCAATCCTCAATCCTGAATCTTCTATCCACAATCCTCAACCCTCAGTCCTCATTATCAGTTCTCAATTCTCAATACTCAATCCTCAGTCCTCAATCCTCAGTCCTCAATGATCAATCCTCAATCCTCAATCTTCAATCCTCAATACTCAATCTTCAATCCTCAATCCTCAATCCTCAATCGTCAATCCTCAGTCCTCAATACTCAATCCTCAACCCTCAATCTTCAATCGTCAATACTCATTCTTCAATCCTCAATCCTCAACCCTCAACCCTCAATTTTCATTCGTCAATCCTCAATCCTCAATCCTCAATCCTCATTCTTCAATCCTCAATACCCAATCCTCAATCTTCAATCCTCAATCCTCAATCCCCAATTCTCAATCCTCAATCCTCAGTCCTCAGTCCTCAAACCTCAATCCTCAACCCTCAGCCCTCATCCTCAATACTGAATCCTCAATTCTCAATCCTCAACCTTCAATCCTCAATACTCAATCTTCAATCCTCAATCCTCAGTCCTCAAACCTCAATTCTGAATCCTCAATCCTGAATCCTCAATCTTCGGCCCTGAGTCCTCAACAATCTGTTGTCAATCCTCAATCCTCAATAGAATATCCTCAATTCAATGTTTTCAATACTCAATACTCAATCTGCAATCTTCAAACCTCTATCCACAAACATCAATTCTCATCACTCAACACTCAACACTCAGTCCTCAATGTTCAATCCTCAATCCTCAATTCCCAATCTTCAATCCTCAATACTGAATCTTCAATCCTTAATCCTCAATCCACAATCCTCAGTCCTCAGTCCTCAAACCTCAATCCTCAATCCTCTATCCCCAATCCTCAATCCTCAGTCCTCAATCATCAATCCTCAATCTTCAATACTCA
Source organism: Calliopsis andreniformis (assembly GCF_051401765.1). Classification (NCBI taxonomy): domain Eukaryota; kingdom Metazoa; phylum Arthropoda; class Insecta; order Hymenoptera; family Andrenidae; genus Calliopsis; species Calliopsis andreniformis. The sequence goes on along the minus strand of NW_027480704.1, from coordinate 115,620 downwards.
ATCCTCAATCCTCAATCCTCAATCCTCATTCCTCAATCATTAGTCCTCAATCTTCAACACTCAATCCTCAATTGCCAATCGTCAGCCTTCTATCCTCAGTACTCAATCTTCAATCCTCAACACTCAATCCTCTACCCTCAATCCTCAATCCTCATTCTTCAATCCTCAATACCCAATCCTCAATCTTCAATCCTCAATCCTCAATCCTCAATCCTCAGTCCTCAATCCTCAATCCTCAATCGTGAGTCTTCAATCCTCAATACTCAATCTTCAATCCTCAATCCTCAAACCTCAACCCTCAATCCTCATTCTTCGATCCTCAATACCCAATACTCAATCTTCAATCCTCAATCCTCAATCCTCATGTCTCAATGCTCTATCCTCAGTCCTCAGTCCTCAAACCTCAATCCTGAACCGTCAGCCCCCATCCTCAATCGTCAATACTCAATCTTCAATCCTCAATCCTCAATCCTCAATACTCAATCTTCAATCCTCAATCCTTAGTCCTCAAACCTCAATTCTGAGTCCAAAATCCTGAATCCTCAATCTTCAGACCTCAGTCCTCAACAATCTGTTGTCAATCCTCAATCCTCAATAGAATATCCTCAATTGAAGGTTTTCAATACTCAATACTCAATCTGCAATCTTCAAACCTCTATCCACAAACATCAATTCTCATCACTCAACACTCAACACTCAGTCCTCAATGTTCAATCCTCAATCCTCAATTCCCAATCTGCAATCCTCAATACTGAATCTTCAATCCTCAATCCTCAATCCACAATCGTCAGCCCTCAAACCTTAATTCAGAATCCTCAATCCTGAGTCCTCAATCTTCGGCCCTCAGTCCTCAACAATCAGTTGTCAATCCCCAATCCTCAATAGAATATCCTCAATTCACAGCTTTCGATACTCAATACTCAAACTGCAATCTTCAAACCTCTATCCACAAACATCAATACTCATCACTCAACCCTCAACACTCAGTCCACAACGTTCAATCCTCAATCCTCAATCCTCAATCCTCAATCGTCAATCTTCAATCCTCAATACTCAATCTTCAATCCCCAATCCTCAATCCTCAATCCTCAATCCTCATTCTTCAATCCTCTGCACCCAAACCTGAATCTTCAATCCTCAATCCTCAATCGTCAATACTCATTCTTCAATCCCCAATCCTCAGTCGTCAATCCTCAATCCTCAATCGTCAGTCTTCAATCCTCAATACTCAATCTTCAATCCTCAATCCTCAATCCTCAATCCTCAATCCTCATTCTTCAATCCTCAATACCCAATACTCAATCTTCAATACTCAATATTCAATCCTCAATCCCCATTCCTCAATCCTCAATCATCAATCCTCAATCTTCAATACTCATTCCTCAATCCTCAATCTTCAATCCTCAATACTCAACCATCAATACTTAGTTCTCAACACTCAATAGAATATCCTGAATTCTCAGGATTCAATACTCAAATCTCAATCCTCAACCCTCAGCCCTCATACTCCGTCCTCAATCCTCAATACTCAATCCTCATTCTTGGGTCCCCGATACTCAATTTTCAATCCTCAATCCTCAATCCTCAATCCTCAATCCTCAATCCTCAGTCATCAATACTCAATCTTCAATACTCAATCCTCAATCCTCAATCCTCAATCCTCAATACCCAATCCTCAATCCTCAATCCTCATTCCTCAAACCTCAACCCACAACCCTCAGTCCTCATCCTCAATTCTCAATTCTCAATCCTCAATCCTCAATCCTCAATCCTCAATCTTCAATCCTTAATAATCAATTTTCAATACTCAATCCTCAATACTCAGTCATCAATCCTCAATCTTCAATACTCAATCCTCAATCCTGAATCTTCTATCCACAATCCTCAACCCTCAGTCCTCATTATCAGTTCTCAATTCTCAATACTCAATCCTCAGTCCTCAATCCTCAGTCCTCAATGATCAATCCTCAATCCTCAATCTTCAATCCTCAATACTCAATCTTCAATCCTCAATCCTCAATCCTCAATCGTCAATCCTCAGTCCTCAATACTCAATCCTCAACCCTCAATCTTCAATCGTCAATACTCATTCTTCAATCCTCAATCCTCAACCCTCAACCCTCAATTTTCATTCGTCAATCCTCAATCCTCAATCCTCAATCCTCATTCTTCAATCCTCAATACCCAATCCTCAATCTTCAATCCTCAATCCTCAATCCCCAATTCTCAATCCTCAATCCTCAGTCCTCAGTCCTCAAACCTCAATCCTCAACCCTCAGCCCTCATCCTCAATACTGAATCCTCAATTCTCAATCCTCAACCTTCAATCCTCAATACTCAATCTTCAATCCTCAATCCTCAGTCCTCAAACCTCAATTCTGAATCCTCAATCCTGAATCCTCAATCTTCGGCCCTGAGTCCTCAACAATCTGTTGTCAATCCTCAATCCTCAATAGAATATCCTCAATTCAATGTTTTCAATACTCAATACTCAATCTGCAATCTTCAAACCTCTATCCACAAACATCAATTCTCATCACTCAACACTCAACACTCAGTCCTCAATGTTCAATCCTCAATCCTCAATTCCCAATCTTCAATCCTCAATACTGAATCTTCAATCCTTAATCCTCAATCCACAATCCTCAGTCCTCAGTCCTCAAACCTCAATCCTCAATCTTCAATACTCAATCATCAATCCTTAATCTTCAATACTCATTCCTCAATCATCAATCCTTAATCTTCAATACTCAATCCTCAATCCTCAATCGTCAGTCTTCTACCCTCAATACTCAATCTTCAATCCTCAACACTCAATCCTCAATCCTCAATCCTCAATACTCATTCTTCAATCCTCAATACGCAATCCTCAATCATCAATCTTCAATCCTCAATCCTCAGTCGTCAATCCTCAATCCTCAATCGTCAGTCTTCAATCCTCAATACTCAATCTTCAATCCTCAATCCTCAAACCTCAATCCTCAATCCTCATTCTTCAATCCTCAATACCCAATACTCAATCTTCAATACTCAATATTCAATCCTCAATCCCGAATCCTCAATCCTCAATCATCAATCCTCAACCTTCAATACTCATTCCTCAATCCTCAATCTTCAATCCTTAATAATCAATTTTCAATACTCAATCCTCAATACTCAGTCATCAATCCTCAATCTTCAATACTCAATCCTCAATCCTGAATCTTCTATCCTCAATCCTCAACCCTCAGTCCTCATTATCAGTTGTCAATCCTCAATCCTCAATAGAATATCCTCAATTAACAGCTTTCAATACTCAATACTCAAACTGCAATCTTCAAACCTCTATCCACAAACATCAATACTCATCACTCAACCCTCAACACTCAGTCCTCAACGTTCAATCCTCAATCCTCAATCCTCAATCCTCAATCGTCAATCTTCAATCCTCAATACTCAATCTTCAATCCTCAATCCTCAATCCTCAATCCTCAATCCTCATTCTTCAAACCTCAGTACCCAAACCTGAATCTTCAATCCTCAATCCTCAATCCTCAATCCTCAATCCTCAACCCTCATTCTTCAATCCTCAGTACCCAATCCTCAATCTTCAATCCTCAATCCTAAATCCCCAATTCTCAATCCTCAATCCTCAGTCCTCTGTCCTCAACCCTCAATCCTCAACCCTCAGCCCTCATCGTCAAACCTCAATCCTCAATCCTCAATCCTTAACCTTCAATCCTCAATACTCAACCTTCAATCCTCAATCATCAACTCTCAACCCTCAATCCTCAATCATCAATTCTCAGTCCTCAATTCTCAATACTCAATCGTCAGTCTTCAATCCTCAATACTCAATCTTCTATGCTCAATCCTCAATCCTCAATCCTCAATCCTCATTCTTGAATCCTCAATACCCAATACTCAATATTCAATACTCAATCCTCAATCCTCAATTCTCAATCCTCTACATTCAGTCCTCAATACTAAATCTTCAATCCTCAATCCTCGATCCTCAATCCTCAATCCTCAATCCTCAATCGTCCGTCTTCTATCCTCAATACTCAATCTTCAATCCTCAACACTCAATCCTCAATCCTCAATCCTCAATCCTCAATACTCAACCATCAATCCTCAGTTCTCAACACTCAATAGAATATCCTGAATTCTCAGGATTCAATACTCAAACCTCAATCCTCAACCCTCAGCCCTCATCCTCCGTCCTCAATCCTCAATCCTCAATCCTCAATCCTCAATCCTCAATCCTCAGTCATCAATACTCAATCTTCAATACTCAATCCTCAATCCTCAATCCTCAATCCTCAATACTCAATCCTTTGTCCTCAATCCTCATTCCTCAAACCTCAATCCACAACCCTCAGTCCTCATCCTCAATTCTCAATTCTCAATCCTCAATCCTCAATCCTCAATCCTCAATCTTCAATCCATAATAATCAATTTTCAATCCTCAATCCTCAATACTCAGTCATCAATCCTCAATCTTCAATACTCAATCCTCAATCCTCAATCCTCTATCCTCAATCCTCAACCCTCAGTCCTCATTATCAGTTCTCAATTCTCAATCCTCAGTCCTCAGTCATCAATCCTCGGTCCTCAATGATCAATCCTCAATCCTCAATCTTCAATCCTCAATACTCAATCTTCAATCCTCAATCCTCAGTCCTCAATCGTCAATCTTCAGTCCTCAATACTCAATCCTCAATCCTCAATCTTCAATCGTCAATACTCATTCTTCAATCCTCAATCCTCAACCCTCGACCCTCAATTTTCATTCCTCAATCCTCAATCCTCAATCCTCAACCCTCATTCTTCAATCCTCAATACCCAATCCTCAATCTTCAATCCTCAATCCTCAATCCTCAATTCTCAATCCTCAATCCTCAGCCCTCAGTCCTCAAACCTCAATCCTCAACTCTCAGCCCTCATCCTCAATACTGAATCCTCAACCCACAATCCTCAGTCCTCAGTCCTCAAACCTCAATCCTCAATCCTCTATCCCCAATCCCTAATCCTCAGTCCTCAATCATCGAACCTCAATCTTCAATACTCAATCCTCAATCCTCAATCCTCAATCCTCATTCCTCAATCATCAATCCTTAATCTTCAATACTCAATCCTCAATCCTCAATCGTCAGTCTTCTATCCTCAATACTCAATCTTCAATCCTCAACACTCAATCCTCAATCCTCAATACTCAATCCTCATTCTTCAATCCTCAATACCCAATCCTCAATCTTCAATCCTCAATCCTCAATCCTCAGTCCTCAATCCTCAATCCTCAATCGCCAGTCTACAATCCGCAATACTCAATCTTCAATCCTCAATCCTCAAACCTCAATCCTCAATCCTCATTCTTCGAACCTCAATACCCAATACTCAATCTTCAATCCTCAATCCTCAATCCTCATTTCTCAATGCTCTATCCTCAGTCCTCAGCCCTCAAACCTCAATCCTGAAGCGTCAGCCCCCATCCTCAATCGTCAATACTCAATCTTCAATCCTCAATCCTCAATCCTCAATACTCAATCTTCAATCCTCAATCCTTAGTCCTCAAACGTCAATTCTGAATCCAAAATCCTGAATCCTCAATCTTCAGACCTCAGTCCTCAACAATCTGTTGTCAATCCTCAATCCTCAATAGAATATCCCCTATTCAAAGATTTCAATACTCAATACTCAATCTGCAATCTTCAAACCTCTATCCTCAAACATCAATTCTCATCACTCAACACTCAACACTCAGTCCTCAATGATCAATCCTCAATCCTCAATAGAATATCCTCAATTCACAGCTTTCAATACCCAATACTCAAACTGCAATCTTCAAACCTCTATCCACAAACATCAATACTCATCACTCAACCCTCAACAATCAGTCCTCAACATTCAATCCTCAATCCTCAATCCTCAATCCTCAATCGTCAATCTTCAATCCTCAATACTCAATCTTCAATACTCAATCCTCAATACTCAATCCTCAATCCTCATTTTTCAATCCTCAGTACCCAAACCTGAATCTTCAGTCCTCAATCCTCAATCCTCAATCCTCAACCCTCAACCCTCATTCTTCAATCCTCAATACCCAATCCTCAATCTTCAATCCTCAATCCTCAATCCCAAATTCTCAATCCTCAATCCTCAGTCCTCAGTCATCAAACCTCAATCCTCAACCCTCAGCCCTCATCGTCAATCCTCAATCCTCAATCCTCAATCCTTAACCTTCAATCCTCAATACTCAATCTTCAATCCCCAATCATCAATTCTCAACCCTCAATCCTCAATCCTCAATCCACAGTCCTCAATTCTCAATACTCAATCGTCAGTCTTCAATCCTCAATACTCAATCTTCTATCCTCAATCCTCAATCCTCAATCCTCAATACTCAATCTTGAATCCTCAATACCCAATACTCAATCTTCAATCCTCAATCCTCAATCCTCAATTCTCAATCCTCTACCTTCAGTCCTCAATACTAAATCTTCAATCCTCAATCCTCGATCCTCAATCCTCAATCCTCAATCCTCAATCGTCCGACTTCTATCCTCAATACTCAATCTTCAATCCTCAACACTCAATCCTCAATCCTCAATCCTCAATCCTCATTCTTCAATCCTCACTACCCAATCCTCAATCTTCAATCCTCAATCCTCAATCCTCAATTCTCAATCCTCTATCTTCAATCCTAAATACTAAATCTTCAATCCTCAATCCTCAATCCTCAATCCTCAATTCTCAATCCTCATTCTACAATCCTCAATACTCAATCCTCATTCTTCAATCCTCAATACCCAATCCTCAATCCTCAATCCTCAGTCCTCAAACGTCAATTCTGAATCCTCAATTCTCAACCTTCAATCCTCAATTCTCAGTCCTCAGTACTCAACCATCAATCCTCTATTCTCAATACTCAAGAGAATATCCTGAATTCTCAGGATTCAACACACAAACAACAACCCTCATATCTCAGCCCTCAACCTCCATCCTCAATCCTCAATCCCCAATCCTCAATCTTCAATCCTCAATACTCAATCTTCAATCCTCAATCCTCAATTCTCAATCCTCAATCCCCAATCCTCAGGCATCAATACTCAATCTTCAATACTCAATCCTCAATCCTCACTCCTCAATCCTCAACCCTCAATCCTCAATCGTCACTCCTCAATCCCCAATCCTCAATCTTCAATCCTCAATCCTCAATCCTCAATCCTCAATCCTCAATCCTCAATCCTCAATCCACAATCTTCAATCCTCAATACTCAATCTTCAATCCTCAATCCTCAATCCTCAATCCTCAATCCTCAATCCTCAGTCTTCAATCCTCAATACCCAATCCTCAACCTTCAATCCTCAATCCTCAATCCTCAATCCTCAATCCTCAATCCTCATTCTTCAATCCTCAATACCCAATTCTCAATCTTCAATCCTCAATCCTAAATCCTCAATTCTCAATCCTCAATCCTCAGTCCTCAGCCCTCAAACCTCAATCCTCAACCCTCAGCCCTCATCCTCAATCCTCAATCCTCAATCCTCAATCCTCAGCCCTCTGTCCTCAAACCTCAATGCTCAATCCTCTATCCCCAATCCTCAATCCTCAATCCTCAATCATCAATCCTCAATCTTCAATACTCGTTCCTCAATTCTCAATCCCCAATCCTCAATCTTCAATCATCAATCCTCAATCTTCAACACTCAATCCTCAATCCTCAATCCTCAATCCTCAATACTAACCATCAATCCTCAATTCTCGATACTCAATAGAATATCCTGAATTCTCAGGATTCAATACTGAAACCTCAATCCTCAACCCTCAGCCCTCATCCTCCATCCTCAATCGCCAATCCTCAATCCTGAATATTCAATCCTCAACATTCAATCTTCAATCCTCAATCCTCAAACCTCAATCCTCAATCCTCAATCCTCAGTGATCAATACTCAATCTTCAATACTCAATCCTCAATCCTCAATCCTCAATCCTCAATCCTCAATCCTCAATCCCCAATCCTCATTTCACAACCCTCAATCCTCAACCCTTAGTCCTGATCCTCAATTCTCAATTCTCAATCCTCAATCCTCAATTCTCAACCTTCAGCCTCAATAATCAATCTCCTATCCTAGATACTCAATCCTCAATCCTCAATCCCCAATCTTCAATCCTCAATATTCAATCTCCAATCGTAGATCCTCAATCCTCAATCCTCAATCCTCAATCCTCAATCCTCATTCTTCAAACCGCAATACCCAATTCTCAATCTTCATCCTCAATAATCAATCTCCAGTCCTAGATCCTCAATCCTCAATCCTCAATCCCCAATCTTCAATCCTCAATCCTCAATCCTCAATCCTCAATCGTCAGTCTTCAATCCTCAATACTCAATCTTCAATACTCAACACTCAATCCTTAATCCTCAATCCTCAGTCCTCAAACCTCAATTCTGAATCCTCAATCCTGAGTCCTCAATCTTCGGCCCTCAGTCCTCAACAATCAATTGTCAGTCCTCAATCCTCAATAGAATATCCTCAATTCACAGCTTTCAATACTCAATACTCAAACTGCAATCTTCAAACCTCTATCCACAAACATCAATTCTCATCACTCAGCCCTCAACACTCAGTCCTCAACGTTCAATCCTCAATCCTCAATTCTCAATCCTCAATCGTCAATCTTCAATCCTCAATACTCAATCTTCAATCCTCAATACTCAACCTGCAATCCTCAATCCTCAAACCTCAATCCTCAATCCTCATTCTTCAATCCTCAATACCCAAACCTCAATCTTCAATCCTCATTCCTCAATCCTCAATTCTCGATCCTCAATCCTTAATCCTCAGAACTAAAACATCAATATTCAACCCTCAGTCCTCGTCCTCAATCCACAACACTCAATCCTCAGTCCTCAATAATCAATCATCAATATTCAAACTTCAATCCTCAATCCTCAATCCTCAATCCTCAATCATCAATCCTCAATCTTCAATACTCAATCCTCAATCCTCAATACTCAATCCTCAATCCTCAATACTCAATCCTCAATCCTCAATCCTCAATCCTCAATTCTCAATCATCAATCCTCAGTCCTCAGTCCTCAAACCTCAATCCTCAACACTCAGCCCTCATCCTCAATCCTAAATCCTCAATCCTCAATCCTCAGCCCTCAGTCCTCAAACCTCAATGCTCAATCCTCAATCCCCAATCCTCAATCCTCAATCCTCAATCATCATTCCACAATCTTCAATACGCAATCCTCAATCCTCAATCCTCAATCCTCTATATTCAACACTCAACCCTCAACCATCAATCCTCAATACTCAACCATCAATCCTCAATTCTCAATACTCAATAGAACATCCTGAATTCTGATGGTTCAATACTCAATCCAGAATATTCAATAATCAAATCTCAAACCTCAAGCATCAATTCTCAACACTCAATCCTCAACACTCAGTCCTCTCTCTTCAATCCTACATCCTCAACCCTCAATCCTCAAGCGTCAATCCTCAATACTCAATCCTCAATCCTCAATCATCAATCCTCAATCTTCAATACTCAATCCTCAATCCTCAATTCTCAATCCTCAATCCTCAATCCTCAATCCTCAATCCTCATTCTTCAATCCTCAATACCCAATCCTCAATCTTCAATCCTCAATCCTCAATCCTCCATTCTCAACCCTTAATCCTCATTCCTCAGTCCTCAAACCTCAATCCTCAACCCTCAGCCCTCATCCTCCATCCTCAATCCTCAATCCTCAATCCTGAATCTTCAATCCTCATTATTCAATCTTCAATCCTCAATCCTCAATCCTCAATCCTCAATCCTCAATCCTCAGTGATCAAAACTCAATCTTCAATACTCAATCCTCAACAATCAATCCTCAATCCTCAATCCTCAATCCTCATTCTTCAATCCTCAATACCCAATCCTCAATCTTCAATCCTCAATCCTCAATCCTCAATTCTCAATCATCAATCCTCAGTCCTCAGTCCTCAAACCTCAATCCTTAATCCTCAGTGATCAAAACTCAATCTTCAATTCTCAATCCTCAACAATCAATCCTCAATCCTCAATCCTCAATCCTCATTCTTCAATCCTCAATACCCAATCCTCAATCTTCAATCCTCAATCCTCAATCCTCAATTCTCAATCATCAATCCTCAGTCCTCAGTCCTCAAACCTCAATCCTCAACACTCAGCCCTCATCCTCAATCCTCAATCCTCAATCCTCAATCCCCAGCCCTCAGTCCTCAAACCTCAATGCTCAATCCTCAATCCCCAATCCTCAATCCTCAATCCTCAATCATCATTCCTCAATCATCAATACTCAATCCTCAATCCTCAATCCTCAATCCTCTATATTCAGCACTCAACCCTCAACCATCAATCCTCGATACTCAACCATCAATCCTCAATTCTCAATACTCAATAGAACATCCCGAATTCTGATGGTTCAATACTCAATCCAGAATATTCAATAATCAAATCTCAAACCTCAAGCATCAATCCTCAACACTCAATCCTCAACACTCAGTCCTCTCTCTTCAACCCTACATCCTCAACCCTCAATCCTCAAGCGTCAATCCTTAATACTCAATCCTCAATGCTCAATCATCAATCCTCAATCTTCAATACTCAATCCTCAATCCTCAATTCTCAATCTTCAATACTCAACCATCAATCCTAAATGCTCAATGATCAATAGAATATCCTGAATTCTCAGGATTCTATACTCAAACCTCAATCCTCAACCCTCAGCCCTCATTCTCAATCATCAATCCTCAACCCTCAATCTTCAATCCTTAATAATCAATTTTCAATCCTCAATCCTGAACACTCAGTCATCAATCCTCAATCTTCAATACTCATTATCCTCAATCCTCAATCCTCTATGCTCAATCCTTAATCTTCAATACTCAATCCTCAATCCTCAATCGTCAGTCTTCTATCCTCAATACTCAATCTTCAATTCTCAACACTCAATCCTCAATCTTCAATCCCCTATCCACAAACATCAATTCTCATCACTCAACACTCAACACTCAGTCCTCAATGTTCAATCCTCAATCCTCAATTCCCAATCTTCAATCCTCAATACTGAATCTTCAATCCTCAATCCTCAATCCACAATCCTCAGTCCTCAGTCCTCAAACCTCAATCCTCAACCCTCAATCCCCAATCCTCAATCCTCAGTCCTCAATCATCAATCCTCAATCTTCAATACTCAATCCTCAATCCTCAATCCTCAATCCTCATTCCTCAATCATCAATCCTTAATCTTCAATACTCAATCGTCAATCCTCAATCGTCAGTCTTCTATCCTCAATACTCAATCTTCAATCCTCAACACTCAATCCTCAATCCTCAATCCTCAATCCTCATTCTTCAATCCTCAATACCCAATCCTCAATCATCAATCTTCAATCCTCAATCCTCAGTCCTCAATCCTCAATCCTCAATCCTCATTCCTCAATCATCAATCCTTAATCTTCAATACTCAATCCTCAATCCTCAATCGTCAGTCTTCTATCCTCAATACTCAATCTTCAATCCTCAACACTCAATCCTCAATCTTCAATCCTCAATCCTCAATCCTCAATTCTCAATCCTCTATCTTCAATCCTCAATACTAAATCTTCAATCCTCAATCCTCCATCCTCAAACCTCAATCTTCAATCCTCATTCTACAATCCTCAATACTCAATCTTGAATCATCAATCCTCAACTCTCAATCCTCAATCCTCAATCCTCAATCGTCACTCCTCAGACCCCAATCCTCAATCTTCAATCCTCAGTCCTCAATCCTCAATCCTCAAACCTCAATCCTCAATACTCAATCCTCAATCATCAATCCTCAATCTTCAATACTCAATACTCAATCCTCAATCCCCAATCCTCAATCCACAATCATCAATCCTCAACCTTCAATACTCATTCCTCAATCCTCAATCTTCAATCCTCAATACTCAACCATCAATCCTCAGTTCTCTACACTCAATAGAATATCCTGAATTCTCAGGGTTCAATACGCAAACCTCAATGCTCAACCCTCAGCCCTCATCCTCCGTCCTCAATCCTCAATCCCCAATCCTCAATCTTGAGTCCCCGATACTCATTTTTCAATCCTCAATCCTCAATCCTCAATCCTCAATCCTCAATCCTCAGTCATCAATACTCAATCTTCAATACTCAATCCTCAATCCTCATTCCTCAATCCTCAATCCTCAATCCTCAATACTCAATCTTCAATCCTCAATCCTTAGTCCTCAAACCTCAATTCTGGATCCAAAATTCTGAATCCTCAATCTTCAGACCTCAGTCCTCAACAATCTGTTGTCAATCCTCAATCCTCAATAGAATGTTCTCAATTCAAAGTTTTCAATACTCAATACACAATCTGCAATCTTCAAACCTCTATCCACAAACATCAATTCTCATCACTCAACACTCAACACTCAGTCCTCAATGTTCAATCCTCAATCCTCAATTCCCAATCTTCAATCCTCAATACTGAATCTTCAATCCTCAATCCTCAATACACAATCCTCAGTCCTCAAACCTCAATTCTGAATCCTCAATCCTGAGTCCTCAATCTTCGGCCCTCAGTCCTCAACAATCAATTGTCAATCCTCAATCCTCAATAGAATATCCTCAATTCACAGCTTTCAATACTCAATACTCAAACTGCAATCTTCAAACCTCTATCCACAAACATCAATTCTCATCACTCAACCCTCAACACTCAGTCCTCAACGTTCAATCCTCAATCCTCAATCCCCAATCCTCAATCCTCAGTCCTCAATCATCAATCATCAATCTTCAACACTCAATCCTCAATCCTCAATCCTCAATCCTCATTCCTCAATCATCAATCCTTAATCTTCAATACTCAATCCTCAATCCTCAATCGTCAGTCTTCTATCCTCAATACTCAAACTTCAATCCTCAACACTCAATCCTCAATCCTCAATCCTCAATCCTCATTCTTCAATCCTCAATACCCAATCCTCAATCATCAATCTTCAATCCTCAATCCTCAGCCCTCAATCCTCTATCCTCAATCGTCAGTCTTCAATCCTCAATACTCAATCTTCAATCCTCAATCCTCAAACCTCAATCCTCAATCCTCGTTCTTCAATCCTCAATACCCAATACTCAATCTTCAATCATCAATCCTCAATCCTCATTTCTCAATGCTCTATCCTCAGTCCTCAGTCCTCAAACCTCAATCCTCAACCGTCAGCCCCCATCCTCAATCCTCAATCCTCAATCTTCAATCCTCAATCCTCAATCCTCAATACTCAATCTTCAATCCTCAATCCTTAGTCCTCAATCCTCAATTCTGAATCCTCAATCCTGAATCCTCAATCTTCGGCCCTCAGTCCTCAACAATCTGTTGTCAATCCTCAATCCTCAATTGAATATCCTCAATTCAAAGTTTTCAATACTCAATACTCAATCTGCAATCTTTAAACCTCTATCCACAAACATCAATTCTCATCACTCAACACTCAACACTCAGTCCTCAATGTTCAATCCTCAATCCTCAATTCCCAATCTTCAATCCTCAATACAGAATCTTCAATCCTCAATCCTCAATCCACAATCCTCAGTCCTCAGTCCTCAAACCTCAATCCTCAATCCTCAATCCCCAACCCTCAATCCTCAGTCCTCAATCATCAATCCTCAATCTTCAATACTCGATCCTCAATCCGCAATCCTCATTCCTCAATCATCAATCCACAATCCTCAGTCCTCAGTTCTCAAACCTCAATCCTCAATCCTCAATCCCCAATTCTCAATCCTCAGTCCTCAATCATCAATCCTCAATCTTCAATACTCAATCCTCAATCCTCAATCCTCAATCCTCATTCCTCAATCATCAACCCTTAATCTTCAGTACTCAATCCTCAATCCTCAATCGTCAGTCTTCTATCCTCAATACTCAATCTTCAACCCTCAACACTCAATCCTCAATCCTCAATCCTCAGTCCTCAATCCTCAATCCTCAATCGTCAGTCTTCAATCCTCAATACTCAATCCTCAATCGTCAATCTTCAGTCCTCAATACTCAATCCTCAATCCTCAATCTTCAATCGTCAATACTCATTCTTCAATCCTCAATACCCAATCCTCAATCTTCAATCCTCAATCCTCAATCCTCAATTCTCAATCATCAATCCTCAGTCCTCAGTCCTCAAACCTCAATCCTCAACACTCAGCCCTCATCCTCAATCCTAAATCCTCAATCCTCAATCCTCAGCCCTCAGTCCTCAAACCTCAATGCTCAATCCTCAATCCCCAATCCTCAATCCTCAATCCTCAATCATCATTCCTCAATCTTCAATACGCAATCCTCAATCCTCAATCCTCAATCCTCTATATTCAACACTCAACCCTCAACCATCAATCGTCAATACTCGACCATCAATCCTCAATTCTCAATACTCAATAGAACATCCTGAATTCTGATGGTTCAATACTCAATCCAGAATATTCAATAATCAAATCTCAAACCTCAAGCATCAATTCTCAACACTCAATCCTCAACACTCAGTCCTCTCTCTTCAATCCTACATCCTCAACCCTCAATCCTCAAGCGTCAATACTCAATACTCAATCCTCAATCCTCAATCATCAATCCTCAATCTTCAATACTCAATCCTCAATCCTCAATTCTCAATCCTCAATCCTCAATCCTCAATCCTCAATCCTCATTCTCCAATCCTCAATACCCAATCCTCAATCTTCAATCCTCAATCCTCAATCCTCAATTCTCAACCCTTAATCCTCATTCCTCAGTCCTCAAACCTCAATCCTCAACCCTCAGCCCTCATCCTCCATCCTCAATCCTCAATCCTCAATCCTGAATCTTCAATCCTCAATATTCAATCTTCAATCCTCAATCCTCAATCCTCAATCCTCAATCCTCAATCCTCAGTGATCAAAACTCAATCTTCAATACTCAATCCTCAACAATCAATCCTCAATCATCAATCCTCAATCCTCATTCTTCAATCCTCAATACCCAATCCTCAATCTTCAATCCTCAATCCTCAATCCTCAATTCTCAATCATCAATCCTCAGTCCTCAGTCCTCAAACCTCAATCCTCAATCCTCAGTGATCAAAACTCAATCTTCAATTCTCAATCCTCAACAATCAATCCTCAATCCTCAATCCTCAATCCTCATTCTTCAATCCTCAATACCCAATCCTCAATCTTCAATCCTCAATCCTCAATCCTCAATTCTCAATCATCAATCCTCAGTCCTCAGTCCTCAAACCTCAATCCTCAACACTCAGCCCTCATCCTCAATCCTCAATCCTCAATCCTCAATCCTCAGCCCTCAGTCCTCAAACCTCAATGCTCAATCCTCAATCCCCAATCCTCAATCCTCAATCCTCAATCATCATTCCTCAATCATCAATACTCAATCCTCAATCCTCAATCCTCAATCCTCTATATTCAGCACTCAACCCTCAACCATCAATCCTCGATACTCAACCATCAATCCTCAATTCTCAATACTCAATAGAACATCCCGAATTCTGATGGCTCAATACTCAATCCAGAATATTCAATAATCAAATCTCAAACCTCAAGCATCAATCCTCAACACTCAATCCTCAACACTCAGTCCTCTCTCTTCAACCCTACATCCTCAACCCTCAATCCTCAAGCGTCAATCCTTAATACTCAATCCTCAATGCTCAATCATCAATCCTCAATCTTCAATACTCAATCCTCAATCCTCAATTCTCAATCTTCAATACTCAACCATCAATCCTAAATGCTCAATGATCAATAGAATATCCTGAATTCTCAGGATTCTATACTCAAACCTCAATCCTCAACCCTCAGCCCTCATTCTCAATCATCAATCCTCAACCCTCAATCTTCAATCCTTAATAATCAATTTTCAATCCTCAATCCTGAATACTCAGTCATCAATCCTCAATCTTCAATACTCATTATCCTCAATCCTCAATCCTCTATCCTCAATCCTTAATCTTCAATACTCAATCCTCAATCCTCAATCGTCAGTCTTCTATCCTCAATACTCAATCTTCAATTCTCAACACTCAATCCTCAATCTTCAATCCCCTATCCACAAACATCAATTCTCATCACTCAACACTCAACACTCAGTCCTCAATGTTCAATCCTAAATCCTCAATTCCCAATCTTCAATCCTCAATACTGAATCTTCAATCCTCAATCCTCAATCCACAATCCTCAGTCCTCAGTCCTCAAACCTCAATCCTCAACCCTCAATCCCCAATCCTCAATCCTCAGTCCTCAATCATCAATCCTCAATCTTCAATACTCAATCCTCAATCCTCAATCCTCAATCCTCATTCCTCAATCATCAATCCTTAATCTTCAATACTCAATCGTCAATCCTCAATCGTCAGTCTTCTATCCTCAATACTCAATCTTCAATCCTCAACACTCAATCCTCAATCCTCAATCCTCAATCCTCATTCTTCAATCC
Source organism: Calliopsis andreniformis (assembly GCF_051401765.1). NCBI lineage: Eukaryota > Metazoa > Arthropoda > Insecta > Hymenoptera > Andrenidae > Calliopsis > Calliopsis andreniformis. The sequence continues at coordinate 99,130 of NW_027480704.1, read as the reverse complement.
TCAATACCCAATCCTCAATCATCAATCTTCAATCCTCAATCCTCAGTCCTCAATCCTCAATCCTCAATCCTCATTCCTCAATCATCAATCCTTAATCTTCAATACTCAATCCTCAATCCTCAATCGTCAGTCTTCTATCCTCAATACTCAATCTTCAATCCTCAACACTCAATCCTCAATCTTCAATCCTCAATCCTCAATCCTCAATTCTCAATCCTCTATCTTCAATCCTCAATACTAAATCTTCAATCCTCAATCCTCCATCCTCAAACCTCAATCTTCAATCCTCATTCTACAATCCTCAATACTCAATCTTGAATCATCAATCCTCAACTCTCAATCCTCAATCCTCAATCCTCAATCGTCACTCCTCAGACCCCAATCCTCAATCTTCAATCCTCAGTCCTCAATCCTCAATCCTCAAACCTCAATCCTCAATACTCAATCCTCAATCATCAATCCTCAATCTTCAATACTCAATACTCAATCCTCAATCCCCAATCCTCAATCCACAATCATCAATCCTCAACCTTCAATACTCATTCCTCAATCCTCAATCTTCAATCCTCAATACTCAACCATCAATCCTCAGTTCTCTACACTCAATAGAATATCCTGAATTCTCAGGGTTCAATACGCAAACCTCAATGCTCAACCCTCAGCCCTCATCCTCCGTCCTCAATCCTCAATCCCCAATCCTCAATCTTGAGTCCCCGATACTCATTTTTCAATCCTCAATCCTCAATCCTCAATCCTCAATCCTCAATCCTCAGTCATCAATACTCAATCTTCAATACTCAATCCTCAATCCTCATTCCTCAATCCTCAATCCTCAATCCTCAATCCTCAATCCTCATTCCTCAAACCTCAATCTTCGATCCTCAATCCTCAAACCTCAATCCTCAATCCTCATTCTTCGATCCTCAATACCCAATACTCAATCTTCAATCCTCAATCCTCAATCCTCATTTCTCAATGCTCTATCCTCAGTCCTCAGTCCTCAAACCTCAATCCTGAACCGTCAGCCCCCATCCTCAATCCTGAATCCTCAATCTTCAATCCTCAATCCTCAATCCTCAATACTCAATCTTCAATCCTCAATCCTTAGTCCTCAAACCTCAATTCTGGATCCAAAATTCTGAATCATCAATCTTCAGACCTCAGTCCTCAACAATCTGTTGTCAATCCTCAATCCTCAATAGAATGTTCTCAATTCAAAGTTTTCAATACTCAATACACAATCTGCAATCTTCAAACCTCTATCCACAAACATCAATTCTCATCACTCAACACTCAACACTCAGTCCTCAATGTTCAATCCTCAATCCTCAATTCCCAATCTTCAATCCTCAGTACTGAATCTTCAATCCTCAATCCTCAATACACAATCCTCAGTCCTCAAACCTCAATTCTGAATCCTCAACCCTGAGTCCTCAATCTTCGGCCCTCGGTCCTCAACAATCAATTGTCAATCCTCAATCCTCAATAGAATATCCTCAATTCACAGCTTTCAATACTCAATACTCAAACTGCAATCTTCAAACCTCTATCCACAAACATCAATTCTCATCACTCAACCCTCAACACTCAGTCCTCAACGTTCAATCCTCAATCCTCAATCCCCAATCCTCAATCCTCAGTCCTCAATCATCAATCCTCAATCTTCAACACTCAATCCTCAATCCTCAATCCTCAATCCTCATTCCTCAATCATCAATCCTTAATCTTCAATACTCAATCCTCAATCCTCAATCGTCAGTCTTCTATCCTCAATACTCAATCTTCAATCCTCAACACTCAATCCTCAATCCTTAATCCTCAATCCTCATTCTTCAATCCTCAATACCCAATCCTCAATCATCAATCTTCTATCCTCAATCCTCAGCCCTCAATCCTCTATCCTCAATCGTCAGTCTTCAATCCTCAATACTCAATCCTCAATCCTCAATCCTCAAACCTCAATCCTCAATCCTCGTTCTTCAATCCTCAATACCCAATACTCAATCTTCAATCATCAATCCTCAATCCTCATTTCTCAATGCTCTATCCTCAGTCCTCAGTCCTCAAACCTCAATCCTCAACCGTCAGCCCCCATCCTCAATCCTCAATCCTCAATCTTCAATCCTCAATCCTCAATCCTCAATACTCAATCTTCAATCCTCAATCCTTAGTCCTCAATCCTCAATTCTGAATCCTCAATCCTGAATCCTCAATCCTCAATCCTCAATCCTCAATACTCAATCCTCTATCTTCAATCCTCAATACTAAATCTTCAATCCTCAATCCTCAATCCTCAATCCTCAATCCTCAATCCTCATTCTACAATCCTCAATACTCAATCTTGAATCATCAATCCTCAACTCTCAGTCCTCAATCCTCAATCCTCAATCGTCACTCCTCAGGACCCCAATCCTCAATCTTCAATCCTCAATCCTCAATCCTCAATCCTCAATCCTCAATCCTCAATACCCAATACTCAATCTTCAATCCTCAATCCTCAATCCTCATTTCTCAATGCTCTATCCTCAGTCCTCAGTCCTCAAACCTCAATCCTGAACCGTCAGCCCCCATCCTCAATCCTGAATCCTCAATCTTCAATCCTCAATCCTCAATCCTCAATACTCAATCTTCAATCCTCAATCCTTAGTCCTCAAACCTCAATTCTGGATCCAAAATTCTGAATCCTCAATCTTCAGACCTCAGTCCTCAACAATCTGTTGTCAATCCTCAATCCTCAATAGAATGTTCTCAATTCAAAGTTTTCAATACTCAATACACAATCTGCAATCTTCAAACCTCTATCCACAAACATCAATTCTCATCACTCAACACTCAACACTCAGTCCTCAATGTTCAATCCTCAATCCTCAATTCCCAATCTTCAATCCTCAGTACTGAATCTTCAATCCTCAATCCTCAATACACAATCCTCAGTCCTCAAACCTCAATTCTGAATCCTCAACCCTGAGTCCTCAATCTTCGGCCCTCGGTCCTCAACAATCAATTGTCAATCCTCAATCCTCAATAGAATATCCTCAATTCACAGCTTTCAATACTCAATACTCAAACTGCAATCTTCAAACCTCTATCCACAAACATCAATTCTCATCACTCAACCCTCAACACTCAGTCCTCAACGTTCAATCCTCAATCCTCAATCCCCAATCCTCAATCCTCAGTCCTCAATCATCAATCCTCAATCTTCAACACTCAATCCTCAATCCTCAATCCTCAATCCTCATTCCTCAATCATCAATCCTTAATCTTCAATACTCAATCCTCAATCCTCAATCGTCAGTCTTCTATCCTCAATACTCAATCTTCAATCCTCAACACTCAATCCTCAATCCTTAATCCTCAATCCTCATTCTTCAATCCTCAATACCCAATCCTCAATCATCAATCTTCAATCCTCAATCCTCAGCCCTCAATCCTCTATCCTCAATCGTCAGTCTTCAATCCTCAATACTCAATCCTCAATCCTCAATCCTCAAACCTCAATCCTCAATCCTCGTTCTTCAATCCTCAATACCCAATACTCAATCTTCAATCATCAATCCTCAATCCTCATTTCTCAATGCTCTATCCTCAGTCCTCAGTCCTCAAACCTCAATCCTCAACCGTCAGCCCCCATCCTCAATCCTCAATCCTCAATCTTCAATCCTCAATCCTCAATCCTCAATACTCAATCTTCAATCCTCAATCCTTAGTCCTCAATCCTCAATTCTGAATCCTCAATCCTGAATCCTCAATCTTCGGCCCTCAGTCCTCAACAATCTGTTGTCAATCCTCAATCCTCAATAGAATATCCTCAATTCAAAGTTTTCAATACTCAATACTCAATCTGCAATCTTTAAACCTCTATCCACAAACATCAATTCTCATCACTCAACACTCAACACTCAGTCCTCAATGTTCAATCCTCAATCCTCAATTCCCAATCTTCAATCCTCAATACAGAATCTTCAATCCTCAATCCTCAATCCACAATCCTCAGTCCTCAGTCCTCAAACCTCAATCCTCAATCCTCAATCCCCAATCCTCAATCCTCAGTCCTCAATCATCAATCCTCAATCTTCAATACTCGATCCTCAATCCTCAATCCTCATTCCTCAATCATCAATCCACAATCCTCAGTCCTCAGTTCTCAAACCTCAATCCTCAATCCTCAATCCCCAATCCTCAATCCTCAGTCCTCAATCATCAATCCTCAATCTTCAATACTCAATCCTCAATCCTCAATCCTCAATCCTCATTCCTCAATCATCAACCCTTAATCTTCAGTACTCAAACCTCAATCCTCAATCGTCAGTCTTCTATCCTCAATACTCAATCTTCAACCCTCAACACTCAATCCTCAATCCTCAATCCTCAGTCCTCAATCCTCAATCCTCAATCGTCAGTCTTCAATCCTCAATACTCAATCCTCAATCGTCAATCTTCAGTCCTCAATACTCAATCCTCAATCCTCAATCTTCAATCGTCAATACTCATTCTTCAATCCTCAATCCTCAACCCTCAACCCTCAATTTTCATTCCTCAATCCTCAATCCGCAATCCTCAATCCTCATTCTTCAATCCTCAATACCCGATACCCACTTTTCAATCCTCAATCCTCAATCCACAATACTCAATCCTCATTCTTCAATCCCCAATACCCAATCCTCAATCTTCAATCCTCAAACCTCAATCCTCAACCCTCGGCCCTCATCCTCAATCCTCAATCCTCAATCTTCAATCCTCAATACTCAATCTTCAATCCTCAATACTCAATCCTCAATCGTCAATATTCAGTCCTTAATACTCAATCCTAAATCCTAAATCTTCAATCGTCAATACTCATTCTTCAAACTTCAATCCTCAACCCTCAACCCTCAATTTTCATTCCTCAATCCTCAATCCTCAATCCTCAATCCTCATTCTTCAATCCTCAATACCCAATCCTCAATCTTCAATCCTCAATCCTCAATCCTCAATTCTCAATCCTCAATCCTCAGTCCTCAGCCCTCAAACCTCAATCCTCAACCCTCAGCACTCATCGTCAATCCCCAATCCTCAATCCTCAATCCTCAATCTTCAATCCTCAATACTCAATCCTCGATCTTCAATCCTCAATCCTCAATCCTCAATCCTCAGTCCTCAATCGTCAATCTTCAATCCTCAATACTCAATCCCCAATCTTCAATCCTCAAACCTCAATCCTCAATCCTCAGTCCTCAGTCCTCATTCGTCAGCCTTCAATCCTCAATACTCACTCTTCAATCCTCAATCCTCAATCCACAATACTCAATCCTCATTCTTCAATCCCCAATACCCAATCCTCAATCTTCAATCCTCAAACCTCAATCCTCAACCCTCAGCCCTCATCCTCAATCCTCAATCCTCAGTCTTCAATCCTCAATCCTCAATCCTCAATCCTCAATCCCCAATCCTCAATCCTCAATCCTCAATACTCAATCCTCTATCTTCAATCCTCAATACTAAATCTTCAATCCTCAATCCTCAATCCTCAATCCTCAATCCTCAATCCTCATTCTACAATCCTCAATACTCAATCTTGAATCATCAATCCTCAACTCTCAGTCCTCAATCCTCAATCCTCAATCGTCACTCCTCAGGACCCCAATCCTCAATCTTCAATCCTCAATCCTCAATCCTCAATCCTCAATCCTCAATCCTCAATACTCAATCCTCAATCATCAATCCTCAATCTTCAATACTCAATACTCAATCCTCAATCCCCAATCCTCAATCCACAATCATCAATCCTCAACCTTCAATACTCATTCCTCAATCCTCAATCTTCAATCCTCAATACTCAACCATCAATCCTCAGTTCTCAACACTCAATAGAATATCCTGAATTCTCAGGATTCAATACTCAAACCTCAATGCTCAACCCTCAGCCCTCATCCTCCGTCCTCAATCCTCAATCCTCAATCCTCAATCTTGAGTCCCCGATACTCAATTTTCAATCTTAAATCCTCAATCCTCAATACTCAATCCTCAATCCTCAATCCTCATTCCTCAAACCTCAATCCACAACCCTCAGTCCTCATCCTCAATTCTCAATTCTCAATCCTCAATCCTCAATCCTCAATCTTCAATCCTTAATAATCAATTTTCAATCCTCAATCCTCAATACTCAGTCATCAATCCTCAATCCTCAATCCTCAATACTCAATCTTCAATCCTCAATCCTTAGTCCTCAAACCGCAATTCTGAATCCTCAATCCTGAATGCTCAATCTTCAGACCTCAGTCCACAACAATCTGTTGTCAATCCTCAATCCTCAATAGAATATCCTCAATTCAAAGTTTTCAATACTCAATACTCAATCTGCAATCTTCAAACCTCTATCCACAAACATCAATTCTCATCACTCAACACTCAACACTCAGTCCTCAATCATCAAACCTCAATCTTCAATACTCAATCCTCAATCCTCAATCCTGAATCCTCATTCCTCAATCATCAATCCTCAATCTTCAACACTCAATCCTCAATCCTCAATCGTCAGTCTTCTATCCTCAATACTCAATCATCAATCCTCAACACTCAATCCTCAACCCTCAATCCTCAATCCTCATTCTTCAATCCTCAATACCCAATCCTCAATCTTCAATCCTCAATCCTCAATCCTCAGTCCTCAATCCTCAATCCTCAATCGTCAGTCTTCAATCCTCAATACTCAATCTTCAATCCTCAATTCTCAAACCTCAATCCTCAATCCTCATTCTTCAATCCTCAATACCCAATACTCAATCTTCAATCCTCAATCCTCAATCCTGATTTCTCAATGCTCTATCCTCAGTCCTCAGTCCTCAAACCTCGATCCTGAACCGTCAGCCCCCATCCTCAATCCTCAATCCTCAATCTTCAATCCTCAATCCTCAACCCTCAGTCCTCATTATCTGTTCTCAATTCTCAATCCTCAATCCTCAGTCCTCAATCCTCAGTCCTCAATGATCAATCCTCAATCATCAATTTTCAATCCTCAATACTCATTCCTCAATCCTCAATCCTCAACCCTCAACCTTCAATTTTCATTCCTCAATCCTCAATCCTCAATCCTCAATCCTCAATCCTCATTCTTCAATCCTCAATACCCAATCCTCAATCTTCAATCCTCAATCCTCAATCCTCATTCTCCAATCCTCAATACCCAATCCTCAATCTTCAATCCTCAATCCTCAATCCTCAATTCTCAACCCTTAATCCTCATTCCTCAGTCCTCAAACCTCAATCCTCAACCCTCAGCCCTCATCCTCCATCCTCAATCCTCAATCCTCAATCCTGAATCTTCAATCCTCAATATTCAATCTTCAATCCTCAATCCTCAATCCTCAATCCTCAATCCTCAATCCTCAGTGATCAAAACTCAATCTTCAATACTCAATCCTCAACAATCAATCCTCAATCATCAATCCTCAATCCTCATTCTTCAATCCTCAATACCCAATCCTCAATCTTCAATCCTCAATCCTCAATCCTCAATTCTCAATCATCAATCCTCAGTCCTCAGTCCTCAAACCTCAATCCTCAATCCTCAGTGATCAAAACTCAATCTTCAATTCTCAATCCTCAACAATCAATCCTCAATCCTCAATCCTCAATCCTCATTCTTCAATCCTCAATACCCAATCCTCAATCTTCAATCCTCAATCCTCAATCCTCAATTCTCAATCATCAATCCTCAGTCCTCAGTCCTCAAACCTCAATCCTCAACACTCAGCCCTCATCCTCAATCCTCAATCCTCAATCCTCAATCCTCAGCCCTCAGTCCTCAAACCTCAATGCTCAATCCTCAATCCCCAATCCTCAATCCTCAATCCTCAATCATCATTCCTCAATCATCAATACTCAATCCTCAATCCTCAATCCTCAATCCTCTATATTCAGCACTCAACCCTCAACCATCAATCCTCGATACTCAACCATCAATCCTCAATTCTCAATACTCAATAGAACATCCCGAATTCTGATGGCTCAATACTCAATCCAGAATATTCAATAATCAAATCTCAAACCTCAAGCATCAATCCTCAACACTCAATCCTCAACACTCAGTCCTCTCTCTTCAACCCTACATCCTCAACCCTCAATCCTCAAGCGTCAATCCTTAATACTCAATCCTCAATGCTCAATCATCAATCCTCAATCTTCAATACTCAATCCTCAATCCTCAATTCTCAATCTTCAATACTCAACCATCAATCCTAAATGCTCAATGATCAATAGAATATCCTGAATTCTCAGGATTCTATACTCAAACCTCAATCCTCAACCCTCAGCCCTCATTCTCAATCATCAATCCTCAACCCTCAATCTTCAATCCTTAATAATCAATTTTCAATCCTCAATCCTGAATACTCAGTCATCAATCCTCAATCTTCAATACTCATTATCCTGAATCCTCAATCCTCTATCCTCAATCCTTAATCTTCAATACTCAATCCTCAATCCTCAATCGTCAGTCTTCTATCCTCAATACTCAATCTTCAATTCTCAACACTCAATCCTCAATCTTCAATCCCCTATCCACAAACATCAATTCTCATCACTCAACACTCAACACTCAGTCCTCAATGTTCAATCCTAAATCCTCAATTCCCAATCTTCAATCCTCAATACTGAATCTTCAATCCTCAATCCTCAATCCACAATCCTCAGTCCTCAGTCCTCAAACCTCAATCCTCAACCCTCAATCCCCAATCCTCAATCCTCAGTCCTCAATCATCAATCCTCAATCTTCAATACTCAATCCTCAATCCTCAATCCTCAATCCTCATTCCTCAATCATCAATCCTTAATCTTCAATACTCAATCGTCAATCCTCAATCGTCAGTCTTCTATCCTCAATACTCAATCTTCAATCCTCAACACTCAATCCTCAATCCTCAATCCTCAATCCTCATTCTTCAATCCTCAATACCCAATCCTCAATCATCAATCTTCAATCCTCAATCCTCAGTCCTCAATCCTCAATCCTCAATCCTCATTCCTCAATCATCAATCCTTAATCTTCAATACTCAATCCTCAATCCTCAATCGTCAGTCTTCTATCCTCAATACTCAATCTTCAATCCTCAACACTCAATCCTCAATCTTCAATCCTCAATCCTCAATCCTCAATTCTCAATCCTCTATCTTCAATCCTCAATACTAAATCTTCAATCCTCAATCCTCCATCCTCAAACCTCAATCTTCAATCCTCATTCTACAATCCTCAATACTCAATCTTGAATCATCAATCCTCAACTCTCAATCCTCAATCCTCAATCCTCAATCGTCACTCCTCAGACCCCAATCCTCAATCTTCAATCCTCAGTCCTCAATCCTCAATCCTCAAACCTCAATCCTCAATACTCAATCCTCAATCATCAATCCTCAATCTTCAATACTCAATACTCAATCCTCAATCCCCAATCCTCAATCCACAATCATCAATCCTCAACCTTCAATACTCATTCCTCAATCCTCAATCTTCAATCCTCAATACTCAACCATCAATCCTCAGTTCTCTACACTCAATAGAATATCCTGAATTCTCAGGGTTCAATACGCAAACCTCAATGCTCAACCCTCAGCCCTCATCCTCCGTCCTCAATCCTCAATCCCCAATCCTCAATCTTGAGTCCCCGATACTCATTTTTCAATCCTCAATCCTCAATCCTCAATCCTCAATCCTCAATCCTCAGTCATCAATACTCAATCTTCAATACTCAATCCTCAATCCTCATTCCTCAATCCTCAATCCTCAATCCTCAATCCTCAATCCTCATTCCTCAAACCTCAATCTTCGATCCTCAATCCTCAAACCTCAATCCTCAATCCTCATTCTTCGATCCTCAATACCCAATACTCAATCTTCAATCCTCAATCCTCAATCCTCATTTCTCAATGCTCTATCCTCAGTCCTCAGTCCTCAAACCTCAATCCTGAACCGTCAGCCCCCATCCTCAATCCTGAATCCTCAATCTTCAATCCTCAATCCTCAATCCTCAATACTCAATCTTCAATCCTCAATCCTTAGTCCTCAAACCTCAATTCTGGATCCAAAATTCTGAATCCTCAATCTTCAGACCTCAGTCCTCAACAATCTGTTGTCAATCCTCAATCCTCAATAGAATGTTCTCAATTCAAAGTTTTCAATACTCAATACACAATCTGCAATCTTCAAACCTCTATCCACAAACATCAATTCTCATCACTCAACACTCAACACTCAGTCCTCAATGTTCAATCCTCAATCCTCAATTCCCAATCTTCAATCCTCAGTACTGAATCTTCAATCCTCAATCCTCAATACACAATCCTCAGTCCTCAAACCTCAATTCTGAATCCTCAACCCTGAGTCCTCAATCTTCGGCCCTCGGTCCTCAACAATCAATTGTCAATCCTCAATCCTCAATAGAATATCCTCAATTCACAGCTTTCAATACTCAATACTCAAACTGCAATCTTCAAACCTCTATCCACAAACATCAATTCTCATCACTCAACCCTCAACACTCAGTCCTCAACGTTCAATCCTCAATCCTCAATCCCCAATCCTCAATCCTCAGTCCTCAATCATCAATCCTCAATCTTCAACACTCAATCCTCAATCCTCAATCCTCAATCCTCATTCCTCAATCATCAATCCTTAATCTTCAATACTCAATCCTCAATCCTCAATCGTCAGTCTTCTATCCTCAATACTCAATCTTCAATCCTCAACACTCAATCCTCAATCCTTAATCCTCAATCCTCATTCTTCAATCCTCAATACCCAATCCTCAATCATCAATCTTCAATCCTCAATCCTCAGCCCTCAATCCTCTATCCTCAATCGTCAGTCTTCAATCCTCAATACTCAATCCTCAATCCTCAATCCTCAAACCTCAATCCTCAATCCTCGTTCTTCAATCCTCAATACCCAATACTCAATCTTCAATCATCAATCCTCAATCCTCATTTCTCAATGCTCTATCCTCAGTCCTCAGTCCTCAAACCTCAATCCTCAACCGTCAGCCCCCATCCTCAATCCTCAATCCTCAATCTTCAATCCTCAATCCTCAATCCTCAATACTCAATCTTCAATCCTCAATCCTTAGTCCTCAATCCTCAATTCTGAATCCTCAATCCTGAATCCTCAATCCTCAATCCTCAATCCTCAATACTCAATCCTCTATCTTCAATCCTCAATACTAAATCTTCAATCCTCAATCCTCAATCCTCAATCCTCAATCCTCAATCCTCATTCTACAATCCTCAATACTCAATCTTGAATCATCAATCCTCAACTCTCAGTCCTCAATCCTCAATCCTCAATCGTCACTCCTCAGGACCCCAATCCTCAATCTTCAATCCTCAATCCTCAATCCTCAATCCTCATCCTCAATCCTCAATACCCAATACTCAATCTTCAATCCTCAATCCTCAATCCTCATTTCTCAATGCTCTATCCTCAGTCCTCAGTCCTCAAACCTCAATCCTGAACCGTCAGCCCCCATCCTCAATCCTGAATCCTCAATCTTCAATCCTCAATCCTCAATCCTCAATACTCAATCTTCAATCCTCAATCCTTAGTCCTCAAACCTCAATTCTGGATCCAAAATTCTGAATCCTCAATCTTCAGACCTCAGTCCTCAACAATCTGTTGTCAATCCTCAATCCTCAATAGAATGTTCTCAATTCAAAGTTTTCAATACTCAATACACAATCTGCAATCTTCAAACCTCTATCCACAAACATCAATTCTCATCACTCAACACTCAACACTCAGTCCTCAATGTTCAATCCTCAATCCTCAATTCCCAATCTTCAATCCTCAGTACTGAATCTTCAATCCTCAATCCTCAATACACAATCCTCAGTCCTCAAACCTCAATTCTGAATCCTCAACCCTGAGTCCTCAATCTTCGGCCCTCGGTCCTCAACAATCAATTGTCAATCCTCAATCCTCAATAGAATATCCTCAATTCACAGCTTTCAATACTCAATACTCAAACTGCAATCTTCAAACCTCTATCCACAAACATCAATTCTCATCACTCAACCCTCAACACTCAGTCCTCAACGTTCAATCCTCAATCCTCAATCCCCAATCCTCAATCCTCAGTCCTCAATCATCAATCCTCAATCTTCAACACTCAATCCTCAATCCTCAATCCTCAATCCTCATTCCTCAATCATCAATCCTTAATCTTCAATACTCAATCCTCAATCCTCAATCGTCAGTCTTCTATCCTCAATACTCAATCTTCAATCCTCAACACTCAATCCTCAATCCTTAATCCTCAATCCTCATTCTTCAATCCTCAATACCCAATCCTCAATCATCAATCTTCAATCCTCAATCCTCAGCCCTCAATCCTCTATCCTCAATCGTCAGTCTTCAATCCTCAATACTCAATCCTCAATCCTCAATCCTCAAACCTCAATCCTCAATCCTCGTTCTTCAATCCTCAATACCCAATACTCAATCTTCAATCATCAATCCTCAATCCTCATTTCTCAATGCTCTATCCTCAGTCCTCAGTCCTCAAACCTCAATCCTCAACCGTCAGCCCCCATCCTCAATCCTCAATCCTCAATCTTCAATCCTCAATCCTCAATCCTCAATACTCAATCTTCAATCCTCAATCCTTAGTCCTCAATCCTCAATTCTGAATCCTCAATCCTGAATCCTCAATCTTCGGCCCTCAGTCCTCAACAATCTGTTGTCAATCCTCAATCCTCAATAGAATATCCTCAATTCAAAGTTTTCAATACTCAATACTCAATCTGCAATCTTTAAACCTCTATCCACAAACATCAATTCTCATCACTCAACACTCAACACTCAGTCCTCAATGTTCAATCCTCAATCCTCAATTCCCAATCTTCAATCCTCAATACAGAATCTTCAATCCTCAATCCTCAATCCACAATCCTCAGTCCTCAGTCCTCAAACCTCAATCCTCAATCCTCAATCCCCAATCCTCAATCCTCAGTCCTCAATCATCAATCCTCAATCTTCAATACTCGATCCTCAATCCTCAATCCTCATTCCTCAATCATCAATCCACAATCCTCAGTCCTCAGTTCTCAAACCTCAATCCTCAATCCTCAATCCCCAATCCTCAATCCTCAGTCCTCAATCATCAATCCTCAATCTTCAATACTCAATCCTCAATCCTCAATCCTCAATCCTCATTCCTCAATCATCAACCCTTAATCTTCAGTACTCAAACCTCAATCCTCAATCGTCAGTCTTCTATCCTCAATACTCAATCTTCAACCCTCAACACTCAATCCTCAATCCTCAATCCTCAGTCCTCAATCCTCAATCCTCAATCGTCAGTCTTCAATCCTCAATACTCAATCCTCAATCGTCAATCTTCAGTCCTCAATACTCAATCCTCAATCCTCAATCTTCAATCGTCAATACTCATTCTTCAATCCTCAATCCTCAACCCTCAACCCTCAATTTTCATTCCTCAATCCTCAATCCGCAATCCTCAATCCTCATTCTTCAATCCTCAATACCCGATACCCACTTTTCAATCCTCAATCCTCAATCCACAATACTCAATCCTCATTCTTCAATCCCCAATACCCAATCCTCAATCTTCAATCCTCAAACCTCAATCCTCAACCCTCGGCCCTCATCCTCAATCCTCAATCCTCAATCTTCAATCCTCAATACTCAATCTTCAATCCTCAATACTCAATCCTCAATCGTCAATATTCAGTCCTTAATACTCAATCCTAAATCCTAAATCTTCAATCGTCAATACTCATTCTTCAAACTTCAATCCTCAACCCTCAACCCTCAATTTTCATTCCTCAATCCTCAATCCTCAATCCTCAATCCTCATTCTTCAATCCTCAATACCCAATCCTCAATCTTCAATCCTCAATCCTCAATCCTCAATTCTCAATCCTCAATCCTCAGTCCTCAGCCCTCAAACCTCAATCCTCAACCCTCAGCACTCATCGTCAATCCCCAATCCTCAATCCTCAATCCTCAATCTTCAATCCTCAATACTCAATCCTCGATCTTCAATCCTCAATCCTCAATCCTCAATCCTCAGTCCTCAATCGTCAATCTTCAATCCTCAATACTCAATCCCCAATCTTCAATCCTCAAACCTCAATCCTCAATCCTCAGTCCTCAGTCCTCATTCGTCAGCCTTCAATCCTCAATACTCACTCTTCAATCCTCAATCCTCAATCCACAATACTCAATCCTCATTCTTCAATCCCCAATACCCAATCCTCAATCTTCAATCCTCAAACCTCAATCCTCAACCCTCAGCCCTCATCCTCAATCCTCAATCCTCAGTCTTCAATCCTCAATCCTCAATCCTCAATCCTCAATCCCCAATCCTCAATCCTCAATCCTCAATACTCAATCCTCTATCTTCAATCCTCAATACTAAATCTTCAATCCTCAATCCTCAATCCTCAATCCTCAATCCTCAATCCTCATTCTACAATCCTCAATACTCAATCTTGAATCATCAATCCTCAACTCTCAGTCCTCAATCCTCAATCCTCAATCGTCACTCCTCAGGACCCCAATCCTCAATCTTCAATCCTCAATCCTCAATCCTCAATCCTCAATCCTCAATCCTCAATACTCAATCCTCAATCATCAATCCTCAATCTTCAATACTCAATACTCAATCCTCAATCCCCAATCCTCAATCCACAATCATCAATCCTCAACCTTCAATACTCATTCCTCAATCCTCAATCTTCAATCCTCAATACTCAACCATCAATCCTCAGTTCTCAACACTCAATAGAATATCCTGAATTCTCAGGATTCAATACTCAAACCTCAATGCTCAACCCTCAGCCCTCATCCTCCGTCCTCAATCCTCAATCCTCAATCCTCAATCTTGAGTCCCCGATACTCAATTTTCAATCTTAAATCCTCAATCCTCAATACTCAATCCTCAATCCTCAATCCTCATTCCTCAAACCTCAATCCACAACCCTCAGTCCTCATCCTCAATTCTCAATTCTCAATCCTCAATCCTCAATCCTCAATCTTCAATCCTTAATAATCAATTTTCAATCCTCAATCCTCAATACTCAGTCATCAATCCTCAATCCTCAATCCTCAATACTCAATCTTCAATCCTCAATCCTTAGTCCTCAAACCGCAATTCTGAATCCTCAATCCTGAATGCTCAATCTTCAGACCTCAGTCCACAACAATCTGTTGTCAATCCTCAATCCTCAATAGAATATCCTCAATTCAAAGTTTTCAATACTCAATACTCAATCTGCAATCTTCAAACCTCTATCCACAAACATCAATTCTCATCACTCAACACTCAACACTCAGTCCTCAATCATCAAACCTCAATCTTCAATACTCAATCCTCAATCCTCAATCCTGAATCCTCATTCCTCAATCATCAATCCTCAATCTTCAACACTCAATCCTCAATCCTCAATCGTCAGTCTTCTATCCTCAATACTCAATCATCAATCCTCAACACTCAATCCTCAACCCTCAATCCTCAATCCTCATTCTTCAATCCTCAATACCCAATCCTCAATCTTCAATCCTCAATCCTCAATCCTCAGTCCTCAATCCTCAATCCTCAATCGTCAGTCTTCAATCCTCAATACTCAATCTTCAATCCTCAATTCTCAAACCTCAATCCTCAATCCTCATTCTTCAATCCTCAATACCCAATACTCAATCTTCAATCCTCAATCCTCAATCCTGATTTCTCAATGCTCTATCCTCAGTCCTCAGTCCTCAAACCTCGATCCTGAACCGTCAGCCCCCATCCTCAATCCTCAATCCTCAATCTTCAATCCTCAATCCTCAACCCTCAGTCCTCATTATCTGTTCTCAATTCTCAATCCTCAATCCTCAGTCCTCAATCCTCAGTCCTCAATGATCAATCCACAATCATCAATTTTCAATCCTCAATACTCATTCCTCAATCCTCAATCCTCAACCCTCAACCTTCAATTTTCATTCCTCAATCCTCAATCCTCAATCCTCAATCCTCAATCCTCATTCTTCAATCCTCAATACCCAATCCTCAATCTTCAATCCTCAATCCTCAATCCTCAATTCTCAATCCTCGATCCTCAGTCCTCAGTCCTCAAACCTCAACCCTCAACCCTCAGCACTCACCGTCAATCCCCAATCCCCAATCCTCAATCCTCAATCTTCAATCCTCATTACTCAATCCTCAATCCTCAATCCTCAATCCTCAATCCTCAATCCTCAGTCCTCAATCCTCAATCTTCAATCCTCAATACTCAATCCTCAAACTTCAACCCTCAATCCTCAATCCTCAATCCTCAGTCCTCAATCCTCATTCGTCAGTCTTCAATCCTCAATACTCAATCCTCAAACTTCAACCCTCAATCCACAATCCTCAATCCTCGATCCTCAATCCTCAATCCTCAATCTTCAATCCTCAATACTCAATCTTCAACCCTCAATCCTCAATCCTCAATCCTCAATCCTCAATCCTCATTCTTCAATCCTCAATACCGAATCCTCAACGTTCAATCCTCAATCCTCAATCCTCAATTCTCAATCGTCAATCCTGAATCCTCAGACTTCAAACATTAATACTCAGCCCTCAGTCCTCATCCTCAATCCACAACCCTCAATCCTCAATCCTCAATCCTCAATCCTCATTCTTCAATCCTCAACACCCAATCCTCAATCTTCAATCCTCAATCCTCAATCCTCAATTCTCAATCCTCAACCCTTAACCCTCAGACCTCAAACACCAATACTCTACCCTCAGTCCTCGTCCTCAATACACAACACTCAATCCTCGATCCTCAATCTTCAATCATCAATATTCAATCTTCAATCCTCAATCCTCAATCCTCAATACTCAATCCTCAATCCTCAATGTTCTATCCTCAATACGCAATCCTCAATCTTCAATCCTCAATCTTCAATCCTCAATCCTCAATCCTCAATCGTCAATCTTCAGTCCTCAATACTCAATTCTCAATCCTCAATCTTCAATCGTCAATACTCATTCTTCAATCCTCAATCCTCAACCCTCAACCCTCAATTTTCATTCCTCAATCCTCAATCCTCAATCCTCAATCCTCATTCTTCAATCATCAATACCCAATCCTCAATCTTCAATCCTCAATCCTCAATCCTCAATTCTCAATCCTCAATCCTCAGTCCTCAGTCCTCAAACCTCAATCCTCAACCCTCAGCTCTCACCGTCAATCCCCAATCCTCAATCCTCAATCCTCAACCTTCAATCCTCAATACTCAATCCTCAATCCTCAATCCTCAATCCTCAATCCTCAATCCTCAGTCCTCAATCCTCAATCCTCAATCCTCAATATTCAATCCTCAATCCTCAACCCTCAATATTCAATCCTCAATACTCAATCTTCAATCCTCAATCGTCAATCCTCAATCCTCAATCCTCATTCTTCAATCCTCAATACCCAATCCTCAATCTTCAGTCCTCAATCCTCAATCCTCAATTCTCAATCATCAATCCTCAGTCCTCAGTCCTCAAACCTCAATCCTCAACACTCAGCCCTCATCCCCCATCCTCAACCCTCAATCCTCAATCCTCAATCTTCAATCCTCAATACTCAATCTTCAATCCTCGATCCTCAATCCTCAATCCTCAATCCTCAATCCTCGTTCCTCAAACCTCAATCCTCAACCCTCAGTCCTC
The DNA here is from genome assembly GCF_051401765.1 of Calliopsis andreniformis. Taxonomy (NCBI): domain Eukaryota; kingdom Metazoa; phylum Arthropoda; class Insecta; order Hymenoptera; family Andrenidae; genus Calliopsis; species Calliopsis andreniformis. Next base: position 81,452 of record NW_027480704.1, on the reverse strand, counting down.
ATCATCAATTCTCAATTCTCAATCCTCAATCATCAATTCTCAATCTTCAATCATCAATAATCTATCTCCAATCCTACATCCTCAATCGCCATTCCTCCATCCTTAATCCTCAATCTTCAATCCTCAATCGCCAGTCCTCAATCTTCAATACTCAATGCTCAATCCTCAATCCTCAAGCCTCAGTCCTCAGTCCGCAAACCTCAATCCTCAAACCTCAATCCTCAACCGTCAGTCCTCGTCCTCAATCCTCAACCCTCAATCCTCAATCCTCAATCTTCAATCATCAATAGTCAATCTTCAATCCTCAATACACAATCCACAATCGTCAATCCTCAATCCCCAATCCTCAAACTTCAATGCTCAATACTCAATCCTCAATCCTCAATCCTCAATCCTCAATCTTCAATCCTCAATACTCAATCTTCAATCCTCAATCCTCAATCCTCAATCCTCGATCCTCAATCCTCAATCCTGAATCCTCAATCTTCAATCCTCAATACTCAATCTGCAATCCTCAAACCTCATACCTCAGCCCTCAGCCCTCATCCTCCATCCTCAATACACAATCCTCAATCCTGAATCTTCAATCCAATATATTCAATCTTCAATCCTCAATACTCAATCCTCAATCCTCAGTGATCAATACTCAATCGTCAATACTGAATCCTCAATCCTCAATCCTCATTCTTCAATCCTCAATACCCAATCCTCAATCTTCAATCCTCAATCCTAAATCCTCAATTCTCAATCCTCAACCCTCAGTCCTCAGTCCTCAAGCCTCAATCCTCAACCCTCAGCCCTCATCCTCAATCCTCAATCCTCAATCTTCAATCCTCAATACTCAATCCTCAATCCTCAATATTCAATCTTCAATACCCAATCTTCAGCCATCAATCCTCAATCCTCAATCCTCAGTCCTCAATCCTCAGTCATCAATCCTCAATCTTCAATACTCAATCGTCAATCCTTAGTCCTCAATCCTCAATCCTCAGTCCCCGTTCCTCAAACCTCAATCCTCAACCCTCAGTCCTCATCATCAATTCTCAATTCTCAATACTCAATCATCAATTCTCAATCTTCAATCATCAATAATCAATCTTCAATCCTACATCCTCAATCCCCATTCCTCTATCCTTAATCCTCAATCTTCAATCCTCAATCGCCTGTCCTCAATCTTCAATCCTCAATGCTCAATCCTCAATCCTCAAGCCTCAGTCCTCAATCCTCAAACCTCAATCCTCAAACCTCAATCCTCAACCGTCAGTCCTCGTCCTCAATCCTCAACCCTCAAACCTCAATCCTCAATCTTCAATCATCAATAGTCAATCTTCAATCCTCAATACTCAATCCTCAATCGTCAATCCTCAATCCCCAATCCTCAATCTTCAATGCTCAATCCTCAATCCTCAATCCTCAATCCTCAATCCTCAATCTTCAATCCTCAATACTCAATCTTCAATCCTCAATCCTCAATCCTCAACCCTCAATCCTCAATCCTCAATCCTGAATCCTCAGTCTTCAATCCTCAATACTCAATCTGCAATCCTCAAACCTCAATCCTCAGCCCTCAGCCCTCATACTCCATCCTCAATACTCAATCCTCAATCCTGAATCTTCAATCATCTATATTCAATCTTCAATCCTCAATACTCAATCCTCAATCCTCAGTGATCAATGCTCAATCGTCAATACTGAATCCTCAATCCTCAATCCTCATTCTTCAATCCTCAATACCCAATCCTCAATCTTCAATCCTCAATCCTAAATCCTCAATTCTCAATCCTCAATCCTCAGTCCTCAGTCCTCAAGCCTCAATCCTCAACCCTCAGCCCTCATCCTCAATCCTCAATCCTCAATCCTCAATCCTCAGCCCTCAGTCCTCAAACCTCAGTGCTCAATCCTCAATCCCCGATCCTCAATCCTCAATCCTCAATCATCAATCCTCAATCTTCAATACTCATTCCTCAATCCTCAATCCCCAATCCTCAACCTTCAATCATCAATCCTCATTCTTCAACACTCAATCCTCAATCCTCAATCCTCAATACTAACCATCAATCCTCAATTCTCGATACTCAATAGAATATCCTGAATTCTCAGGATTCAATACTGAAACCTCAATCCTCAACCCTCAGCCCTCATCCTCCATCGTCAATAGTCAATCCTCAATCCTGAATCTTCAATCCTCAATATTCAATCTTCAATATTCAATCCTCAAACCTCAATCCTCAATCCTCAATCCACAGTGATCAATACTCAATCTTCAATACTCAATCCTCAATCCTCAATCCTCAATCCTCAATCCCAATCCTCAGCCCTCAGTCCTCAAACCGCGATGCTCAATCCTAAACCCCAATCCCCAATCCTCAATCCTCAATCCTCAATCATCAATCCTCAATCTTTAATCCTCAATACTCAATCTTCAATCCTCAATCCTCAATCCTCAATACACAATCTTCAATCCTCAATCCTCAGTCCTCAATCCTCAATCCTCAACCCTCAAACCTCAATCCTCAACCGTCAGTCCTCGTCCTCAATCCTTAAACCTCAATCCTCAATCCTCAATATTCAATCATCACAACTCAATCTTCAATCCTCAATCCTCTATCCTCAATCCTCAATCCTCAATGCTCAATACTCAACACACAACCCACAGCCATCAATCCTCAATACTCAACCATCAATCCTCAATTCTCAATACTCAATCCTCAATCCTCAATCCTCAGTCCTCAATCCTCAATCCTCAACCCTCAAACCTCAATCCTCAACCGTCAGTCCTCATACTCCATCCTCAATCCTCTATCCTCAATCCTCAACCTTCAATCCTCAATATTCAATCCTCAGTACTCAATCTTCAATCCTCAGACCTCAATCCTCAATCCTCAATCCTCAAACCTCAGTCATAAATCCTCAATCTTCAATACTCAATCATCAATCCTCAATTCTCAATCCTGAATGCACAGTCCTCAGTCGTCAAACCTCAATCCCCGACACTCAGCCCTCATCCTCAATCCTCAATCCTCAATCCTCAACCCACAATCCTCATTCCGCAAACCTCAATCCTCAACCCTCAGTCCTCATCCGCAATTCTCAATCCTCAATCCTCAATCCTCAATCCTCAATCCTCAATCCTCAACAATCAATCTCCATTCCTAGATCCTCAATCCCCAATCTTCAATCCTCAATCCTCAATACTCAACACACAACACTCAGCCATCAATCCTCAATACTCAACCATCAATCCTCAATTCTCAATACTCAATCCTCAATCCTCAGTCCTCAATCCTCAATCCTCAATCCGCAAACCTCAATCCTCAACCGTCAGTCCTCATACTCCATCCTCAATCCTCAATCCTCAATCCTCAACCTTCAATCCCCAATACTCAATCTTCTATCCTCAATCCTCAATCCTCAATCCTCAATACTCAATCCTCAGGCGTCAATACTCAATCTTCAATACTCAATCCTCAATCCTCAATACTCAATCCTCAATCCTCAATCGTCAATCCTCAATCCTCAATATTCAATCCTCAATACTCAATCTTCAATCATCAATCCTCAATCATCAATCCTCAGTCCTCAATCCTCAGTCATCAATCCTCAATCTTCAATACTCAATCGTCAATCCTTAGTCCTCACTCCTCAATCCTCAATCCTCGTTCCTCAAACCTCAACCCTCAACCCTGAGTCTTCATCCTCAATTCTCAATTCTCAATCCTCAATCATCAATTCCCAATCTTCAATCACCAATAATCAATCTCCAATCCTACATCCTCAATCCCCAATCCTCCATCCTTAATCCTCAATCTTCAATCCTCAATCGCCAGTCCTCAATCTTCAATCCTCAATGCTCAATCCCCAATCCTCAAGCCTCAGTACTCAATCCTCAATCCTCAATCTTCAATCCTCAATACTCAATCTTCAATTCTCAATCCTCAATCCACAATCCTCAATCCTCAATCTTCAATCCTCAATCCTCAATACTCAATCTTCAATCCTCAATACTCAATCTGCAATCCTCAATCCTCAAACCACAATCCTCAATCCTTATTGTTCAATCCTCAATACCCAATCCTCAATCTTCAATCCTCAATCCTCAATCCTCAATTCTCAATCCTCAACCCTCAATTCTCCGACCTCAAACATCAATATTCAACCCTCAGTCCTCGACCTCAATCCACAACCCTCAATCCTCAGTCCTCAATATTCAATCATCAATTTTCAATCTTCAATCCTCAATCCCCAATCCTCAATCCTCAACCCTCAATCCTCAATCTTCAATCTTCAATCCTCAATCCTCAATACTCAGTCTTCAATCTTCAATCCTCAATACTCAATCTTCAATCCTCGATCCTCAATCCTCAATACTCAGTCATCAATCCTCAATCTTCAATACTCAATCCTCAACCCTCAATCCTCTATACTCAATCCTCAACCCTCAGACCTCATTATCAGTTCTCAATTCTCAATCCTCAATCCTCAATCCTCAGTCCTCAATGATCAATCCTCAATCCTCAATCTTCAATCCTCAATACTCAATCTTCAATCCTCAATCCTCAATCCTCAATCGTCAATCTTCAGTCCTCAATACTCAATACTCAATCCTCAATCTTCAATCGTCAATACTCATTCTTCAATCCTCAATCCTCAACCCTCAACCCTCAATTTTCATTCCTCAATCCTCAATCCTCAATCCACAGTCCTCAATCATCAATCCTCAATCTTCAATACTAAATCTTCAATCCTCAATCCTCAATCCTCATTTCTCAATGCTCCATCCTCAGTCCTCAGTCCTCAAACCTCAATCCTCAACCGTCAGCCCCCATCCTCAATCCTCAATCCTCAATCTTCAATCCTCAATGCTCAATCCTCAATTCTCAATCCTCAATCCTCAGTCCTCAGTTCTCAAACCTCAATCCTCGACCCTCAGCACTCATCGTCCATCCCCAATCCTCAATCCTCAATCCTCAATCTTCAATCCTCAATACTCAATCCTCAATCTTCAATCCTCAATCCTCAATCCTCAATCCTCAGTCCTCAACCCTCATTCTTCAATCCTCAACACCCAATCCTCAATCTTCAATCCTCAATCCTCAATCCCCAATTCTCAATCCCCAATCCTCTGTCCTCAGTCCTCAAACCTCAATCCTCAACCCTCAGCCCTCATCGTCAATCCTCAATCCTCAATCCTCAATCCTTAACCTTCAATCCTCAATACTCAATCTTCAATCCTCAATCATCAATTCTCAACCCTCAATCCTCAATCTTCAATCCTCAGTCCTCAATCCTCAATCTTCAATCCTCAATACTCAATCTGCAATCCTCAATCCTCAAACCTCAATCCTCAATCCTCATTCTTCAATCCTCAATACCCAATCTTCAATCTTCAATCCTCAATCCTCAATCCTCAATTCTCAATCCTCAATCCTTAACCCTCAGACCTCAAACATCAATATTCAGCCCTCAGTCCTCGTCCGCAATACACAAACCTCAATCCTCAATTCTTAATCCTCAATCCTCAAACCTCAATCTTCAATCCTTAATAATCAATTTTCAATCCTCAATCCTCAATACTCAGTCATCAATCCTCAATCTTCAATACTCAATCCTCAATCCTCAATCCTCTATCCTCAATCCTCAACCCTCAGACCTCATTATCAGTTCTCAATTCTCAATCCTCAATCCTCAGTCCTCAATCCTCAGTCCTCAATGATCAATCCTCAATCCTCAATATTCAATCCTCAATACTCAATCTTCAATCCTCAATCCTCAATCCTCAATCGTCAATCGTCAGTCCTCAATACTCAATCCTCAATCCTCAACCTTCAATCGTCAATACTCATTCTTCAATCCCCAATCCTCAACCCTCAACCCTCAATATTCATTCCTCAATCCTCAATACTCAATCCTCAATCCTCATTCTTCAATCCTCAATACCGAATCCTCAATCTTCAATCCTCAATCCTCAATCCTCAATTCTCAATCCTCAATCCTCAGACCTCAGTTCTCAAACCTCAATCCTCAACCCTAAGCACTCATCGTCAATCCCCAATCCCCAATCCTCAATCCTCTATCTTCAATCCTCAATACTCAATCCTCAATGTTCAATACTCAATCCTCAATCCTCAATCCTCAGTCCTCAATCCTCAATCTTCAATCCTCAATACTCAATCCTCAATCTTCAATCCTCAATCCTCAATCCTCAATCCTCAGTCCTCTATCCTCATTCGTCAGTCTTCAAACCTCAATACTCACTCTTCAATCCTCAATCCTCAATCCACGATACTCAATCCTCATTCTTCAATCCCCAATACCCAATCCTCAATCTTCAATCCTCAAACCTCAATCCTCAACCCTCAGGCCTCATCCTCAATCCTCAATCCTCAGTCTTCAATCATCAATTCTCAACCCTCAACACTCAATCTTCAATCCTCAATCCTCAATCCTCAATCTTCAATCCTCAAACCTCAATCCTCAATCCTCATTCTTCAATCCTCAATACCCAATCCTCAATCTTCAATCCTCAATCCTCAATCCTCAATTCTCAATCCTCAATCCTCAGTCCTCAGTTCTCAAACCTCAATCCTCAACCCTCAGCACTCATCGTCAATCCCCAATCCTCAATCCTCAATCCTCAATCCTCAATCTTCAATCCTCAATACTCAATCCTCATTCTTCAATCCTCAATACCCAATCCTCAATCCTCAATCCTCAATCCTCAATCCTCAATCCTCAATTCTCAATCCTCAATCCTCAATCTTCAGTCCTCAATCCTCAATCCTCAATCTTCAATCCTCAATACTCAATCTGCAATCCTCAATCCTCAAACCTCAATCCTCAATCCTCATTCTTCAATCCTCAATACCCAATCCTCAATCTTCAATCCTCAATCCCCAATCCTCAATTCTCAATCCTCAATCCTCTATCCTCAATCCTCAACCCTCAGACCTCATTATCAGTTCTCAATTCTCAATCCTCAATCCTCAGTCCTCAATCCTCAGTCCTCAATGATCAATCGACAATCCTCAATCTTCAATCCCCAATACTCAATCTTCAATCCTCAATCCTCAATCCTCAATCGTCAATCTTCAGACTTCAATACTCAATCCTCAATCCTCAATCTTCAATCGTCAATACTCATTCTTCAATCCTCAATCCTCAACACTCAACCCTCAATTTTCATTCCTCAATCCTCAATCCTCAATCTTCAATCCTCAATCCTCACTCCTCAATCTTCAATCCTCAATACTCAATCTGCAATGCTCAATCCTCAAACCTCAATCCTCAATCCTCATTCTTCAATCCTCAACACCCAATCCTCAATCTTCAATCCTCAATCCTCAATCCTCAATTCTCAATCCTCAATCCTTAACCCTCAGACCTCAAACATCAATATTCAACCCTCAGTCCTCGTCCTCAACACACAAACCTCAATCCTCAGTCCTCAATATTCAATCATCAATATTCAATATTCAATCCTCAATCCTCAATCCTCAATCATCAATCCCCAATCTTCAATACTCAATCCACAATCCTCAATTCTCAATCCTCAATCCTCAATCCTCAATCTTCAATCCTTAATAATCAATTTTCAATCCTCAATCCTCAATACTCAGTCATCAATCCTGAATCTTCAATACTCAAACCTCAACCCTCAATCCTCTATACTCAATCCTCAACCCTCAGACCGCATTATCAGTTCTCAATTCTCAATCCTCAATCCTCAGTCCTCAATCCTCAGTCCTCAATACTCAATCTGCAATCCTCAATCCTCAAACCTCAATCCTCAATCCTCATTCTTCAATCCTCAATACCCAATCCTCAATATTCAATCCTCAATCCTCAGGCTTCAATCCTCAATCCTCAATCCTCAATCCTCAATTCCCAATCCTCAATCCTCAATCCTCAATCCTCAATCCTCAATCGTCAGTCTTCAACCCTCAATACTCAATCTTCAAACGTCAACACTCAATCCTCAATCCTAAATCCTCAATTCTCATTCCCCAATCCTCAATACCCAATCCTCAGTCTTCAATCCTCAATCCTCAAACCTCAATTCTCAATCCTCAATCCTCAGTCCTCAGTCCTCAAACCTCAATACTCAACCCTCAGCCCTCATCCTGAATACTGAATCCTCAATTCTCAATCCTCAACCTTCAATCCTCAATACTCAATCTTCAATCCTCAATCCTCAGTCCTCAAACCTCAATTCTGAATCCTCAATCCTGAATCCTCAATCTTCGGCCCTCAGTCCTCAACAATCTGTTGTGAATCCTCAATCCTCAATAGAATATCCTCAATTCAAAGTTTTCAATACCCAATACTCAATCTGCAATCTTCAAACCTCTATCCACAAACATCAATTCTCATCACTCAACACTCAACACTCAGTCCTCAATGTTCAATCCTCAATCCTCAATTCCCAACCTTGAATCCTCAATACTGAATCTTCAATCCTCAATCCTCAGTCCACAATCCTCAGTCCTCAGCCCTCAAACGTCAATCCTCAATCCTCAATCCTCAATCCTCAACCCTCAATCCTCAATCCTCAATCCTCATTCTTCAATCCTCAACACCGAATCCTCAATCATCAATCTTCAATCCTCAATCCTCAGTCCTCAATCCTCAATGCTCAATCGTTAGCCTTCAATCCTCAATACTCAATCTTCAATCCTCAATCCTCAAATCTCAATCCTCAATCCTCATTCTTCAATCGCTAATACACAATACTCAATCTTCAATCCTCAATCCTCAATCCTCATTTCTCAATGCTCTATCCTCAGTCCTCAGACATCAAACCTCAATCCTCAACCGTCAGCCCCCATCCTCAATCCTCAATCTTCAATCCTCAATCCTCAATCCTCAATTCTCAGTCCTCAATCCTCAGTCCTCAGTTCTCAAACCTCAATCCTCGACCCTCAGCACTCATCGTCCATCCCCAAACCTCAATCCTCAATCCTCAATCTTCAATCCTCAATACTCAATCCTCAATCTTCAATCCTCAATCCTCAATCCTCAATCCTCAGTCCTCAGCCCTCATTCTTCAATCCTCAATACCCAATCCTCAATCTTCAATCCTCTATCCTCAATCCCCAATTCTCAATCCTCAATCCTCAGTCCTCAGTCCTCAAACCTCAATCCTCAACCCTCAGCCCTCATCGTCAATCCTCAATCCTCAATCCTCAATCCTTAACCTTCAATCCTCAATACTCAATCTTCAATCCTCAATCATCCATTCTCAACCCTCAATCCTCAATCTTCAATCCTCAGTCCTCAATCCTCAATCTTCAATCCTCAATACTCAATCTGCAATCCTCAATCCTCAAACCTCAATCCTCAATCCTCATTCTTCAATCCTCAATACCCAATCCTCAATCTTCAATCCTCAATCCTCAATCCTCAATCCTCAATCCTCAATCCTTAACCCTCAGACCTCAAACATCAATATTCAACCCTCAGTCCTCAATCCTCAATCCTCAATCCTCATTCTTCAATCCTCAATACCGAATCCTCAATCTTCAATCCTCAATCCTCAATCCTCAATTCTCAATCCTCAACCCTCAGTCCTCAGTTCTCAAACCTCAATCCTCAACCCTCAGCACTCATCGTCAATCCCCAATCCTCAATCCTCAATCCTCAATCCTCAATCCTCATTCTTCAATCCTCAATACCGAATCCTCAATCTTCAATCCTCAATCCTCAATCCTCAATTCTCAATCCTCAATCCTCAGTCCTCAGTTCTCAAACCTCAATCCTCAACCCTCAGCACTCATCGTCAATCCCCAATCCTCAATCCTCAATCCTCAATCTTCAATCCTCAATACTCAATCCTCAATGTTCAATACTCAATCCTCAATCCTCAATCCTCAGTCCTCAATCCTCAATCTTCAATCCTCAATACTCAATCCTCAATCTTCAATCCTCAATCCTCAATCCTCAATCCTCAGTCCTCTATCCTCATTCGTCAGTCTTCAATCCTCAATACTCACTCTTCAATCCTCAATCCTCAATCCACGATACTCAATCCTCATTCTTCAATCCCCAATACCCAATCCTCAATCTTCAATCCTGAAACCTCAATCCTCAACCCTCAGGCCTCATCCTCAATCCTCAATCCTCTGTCTTCAATCATCAATTCTCAACCCTCAACCCTCAATCTCCAATCCTCAATCCTCAATCCTCAATCTTCAATCCTCAATACTCAATCTGCAATCCTCAATCCCCAAACCTCAATCCTCAATCCTCATTCTTCAATCCTCAATACCCAATCCTCAATCTTCAATCCTCAATCCTCAATCCTCAATTTTCATTCCTCAATCCTCAATCCTCAATCCTCAATCCTCATTCTTCAATCCTCAATACCCAATCCTCAATCTTCAATCCTCAATCCTCAATCCTCAATTCTCAATCCTCAATCCTTAACCCTCAGACCTCAAACATCAATATTCAACCCTCAGTCCTCGTCCTCAATACACAAACCTCAATCCTCAGTCCTCAATATTCAATCCTCATTGATCAATCCTCAATCCTCAATCTTCAATCCTCAATACTCAATCTTCAATCCTCAATCCTCAATCCTCAATCGCCAATCTTCAGTCCTCAATACTCAATACTCAATCCTCAATCTTCAATCGTCAATACTCATTCTTCAATCCTCAATCCTCAACCCTCAACCCTCAATTTTCATTCCTCAATCCTCAGTCCTCAATCCTCAATCCTCAATCGTCAGTCTTCAACCCTCAATACTCAATCTTCAAACGTCAACACTCAATCCTCAATCCTAAATCCTCAATACTCATTCTCCAATCCTCAATACCCAATCCTCAGTCTTCAATCCTCAATCCTCAATCCTCAATTCTCAATCCTCAATCCTCAGTCCTCAGTCCTCAAACCTCAATACTCAACCCTCAGCCCTCATCCTCAATACTGAATCCTCAATTCTCAATCCTCAATCTTCAATCCTCAATACTCAATCTTCAATCCTCAATCCTCAGTCCTCAAACCTCAATTCTGAATCCTCAATCCCGAATCCTCAATCTTCGGCCCTCAGACCTCAACAATCTGTTGTGAATCCTCAATCCTCAATTGAATATCCTCAATTCAAAGTTTTCAACACTCAATCCTCAATCCTAAATCCTCAATTCTCATTCCCCAATCCTCAATACCAATCCTCAGTCTTCAATCCTCAATCCTCAACCCTCAACCCTCAATTTTCATTCCTCAATCCTCAATCCTCAATCCTCAATCCTCAATCGTCAGTCTTCAACCCTCAATACTCAATCTTCAAACGTCAACACTCAATCCTCAATCCTAAATCCTCAATACTCATTCTCCAATCCTCAATACCCAATCCTCAGTCTTCAATCCTCAATCCTCAATCCTCAATTCTCAATCCTCAATCCTCAGTCCTCAGTCCTCAAACCTCAATACTCAACCCTCAGCCCTCATCCTCAATACTGAATCCTCAATTCTCAATCCTCAATCTTCAATCCTCAATACTCAATCTTCAATCCTCAATCCTCAGTCCTCAAACCTCAATTCTGAATCCTCAATCCCGAATCCTCAATCTTCGGCCCTCAGTCCTCAACAATCTGTTGTGAATCCTCAATCCTCAATTGAATATCCTCAATTCAAAGTTTTCAATACTCAATACTCAATCTGCAATCTTCAAACCTCTATCCACAAACATCAATTCTCATCACTCAACACTCAACACTCAGTCCTCAATGTTCAATCCTCAATCCTCAATTCCCAATCTTGAATCATCAATACTGAATCTTCAATCCTCAATCCTGAGTCCACAATCCTCAGTCCTCAGCACTCAAACCTCAATACTCAATCCTCAATCCCCAATCCTCAATCCACAGTCCTCAATCATCAATCCTCAATCTTCAATACTCAATCCTCAATCCTCAATTCTCAATCCTCAATCCTCAATCTTCAATCCTCAATCCTCAATCCTCAATCTTCAATCCTCAGTACTCAATCTGCAATCCTCAATCTTCAAACCTCAATCCTCAATCCTCATTCTTCAATCCTCAACACCCAATCCTCAATCTTCAATCCTCAATCCTCAATCCTCAATTCTCAATCCTCAATCCTCAAACCTCAATCTTCAATCCTTAATAATCAATTTTCAATCCTCAATCCTCAATACTCAGTCATCAATCCTCAATCTTCAATACTCAATCCTCAACCCTCAGTCCTCTATCCTCAATCCTCAACCCTCAGACCTCATTATCAGTTCTCAATTCTCAATCCTCAATCCTCAGTCCTCAATCCTCAGTCCTCAATGATCAATCCTCAATCCTCAATCTTCAATCCTCAATACTCAATCGTCAATCCTCAATCCTCAATCCTCAATCGTCAATCTTCAGTCCTCAATACTCAATCCTCAATCCTTAACCTTCAATCGTCAATACTCATTCTTCAATCCTCAATCCTCAACCCTCAACCCTCAATATTCATTCCTCAATCCTCAATCCTCAATCCTCTATACTCAATCCTCAACCCTCAGACCTCATTATCAGTTCTCAATTCTCAATCCTCAATCCTCAATCCTCAGTCCTCAATGATCAACCCTCAATCCTCAATCTTCAATCCTCAATACTCAATCTTCAATCCTCAATCCTCAATCCTCAATCGTCAATCTTCAGTCCTCAATACTCAATACTCAATCCTCAATCTTCATTCGTCAATACTCATTCTTCAATCCTCAATCCTCAACCCTCAACCCTCAATTTCCATTCCTCAATCCTCAATCCTCAATCCTCAATCCTCATTCTTCAATCCTCAATACCCAATCCTCAATCTTCAATCCTCAATCCTCAATCCTCAATTCTCAATCCTCAATCCTCAGTCCTCAGTTCTCAAACCTCAATCCTCAACCCTCAGCACTCATCGTCAATCCCCAATCCTCAATCCTCAATCCTCAATCTTCAATCCTCAATACTCAATCCTCATTCTTCAATCCTCAAACCTCAATCCTCAACCCTCAGGCCTCATCCTCAATCCTCAATCCTCAGACTTCAATCATCAATTCTCAACCCTCAACCCTCAATCTTCAATCCTCAATCCTCAATCCTCAATCTTCAATCCTCAAACCTCAATCCTCAATCCTCATTCTTCAATCCTCAATACCCAATCCTCAATCTTCAATCCTCAATCCTCAATCCTCAATTCTCAATCCTCAATCCTCAGTCCTCAGTTCTCAAACCTCAATCCTCAACCCTCAGCACTCATCGTCAATCCCCAATCCTCAATCCTCAATCCTCAATCCTCAATCTTCAATCCTCAATACTCAATCCTCATTCTTCAATCCTCAATACCCAATCCTCAATCCTCAATCCTCAATCCTCAATCCTCAATCCTCAATTCTCAATCCTCAATCCTCAATCTTCAGTCCTCAATCCTCAATCCTCAATCTTCAATCCTCAATACTCAATCTGCAATCCTCAATCCTCAAACCTCAATCCTCAATCCTCATTCTTCAATCCTCAATACCCAATCCTCAATCTTCAATCCTCAATCCCCAATCCTCAATTCTCAATCCTCAATCCTCTATCCTCAATGATCAATCGACAATCCTCAATCTTCAATCCCCAATACTCAATCTTCAATCCTCAATCCTCAATCCTCAATCGTCAATCTTCAGACTTCAATACTCAATCCTCAATCCTCAATCTTCAATCGTCAATACTCATTCTTCAATCCTCAATCCTCAACACTCAACCCTCAATTTTCATTCCTCAATCCTCAATCCTCAATCCTCAATCCTCAATCTTCAATCCTCAATCCTCAATCCTCAATCTTCAATCCTCAATACTCAATCTGCAATCCTCAATCCTCAAACCTCAATCCTCAATCCTCATTCTTCAATCCTCAATACCCAATCCTCAATCTTCAATCCTCAATCCTCAATCCTCAATTCTCAATCCTCAATCCTTAACCCTCAGACCTCAAACATCAATATTCAACCCTCAGTCCTCGTCCTCAACACACAAACCTCAATCCTCAGTCCTCAATATTCAATCATCAATATTCAATCTTCAATCCTCAATCCTCAATCCTCAATCATCAATCCCCAATCTTCAATACTCAATCCACAATCCTCAATTCTCAATCCTCAATCCTCAATCCTCAATCTTCAATCCTTAATAATCAATTTTCAATCCTCAATCCTCAATACTCAGTCATTAATCCTGAATCTTCAATACTCAAACCTCAACCCTCAATCCTCTATACTCAATCCTCAACCCTCAGACCGCATTATCAGTTCTCAATTCTCAATCCTCAATCCTCAGTCCTCAATCCTCAGTCCTCAATACTCAATCTGCAATCCTCAATCCTCAAACCTCAATCCTCAATCCTCATTCTTCAATCCTCAATACCCAATCCTCAATATTCAATCCTCAATCCTCAGGCTTCAATCCTCAATCCTCAATCCTCAATCCTCGATTCCCAATCCTCAATCCTCAATCCTCAATCCTCAATCCTCAATCGTCAGTCTTCAACCCTCAATACTCAATCTTCAAACGTCAACACTCAATCCTCAATCCTAAATCCTCAATTCTCATTCCCCAATCCTCAATACCCAATCCTCAGTCTTCAATCCTCAATCCTCAAACCTCAATTCTCAATCCTCAATCCTCAGTCCTCAGTCCTCAAACCTCAATACTCAACCCTCAGCCCTCATCCTGAATACTGAATCCTCAATTCTCAATCCTCAACCTTCAATCCTCAATACTCAATCTTCAATCCTCAATCCTCAGTCCTCAAACCTCAATTCTGAATCCTCAATCCTGAATCCTCAATCTTCGGCCCTCAGTCCTCAACAATCTGTTGTGAATCCTCAATCCTCAATAGAATATCCTCAATTCAAAGTTTTCAATACCCAATACTCAATCTGCAATCTTCAAACCTCTATCCACAAACATCAATTCTCATCACTCAACACTCAACACTCAGTCCTCAATGTTCAATCCTCAATCCTCAATTCCCAACCTTGAATCCTCAATACTGAATCTTCAATCCTCAATCCTCAGTCCACAATCCTCAGTCCTCAGCCCTCAAACGTCAATCCTCAATCCTCAATCCTCAATCCTCAACCCTCAATCCTCAATCCTCAATCCTCATTCTTCAATCCTCAACACCGAATCCTCAATCATCAATCTTCAATCCTCAATCCTCAGTCCTCAATCCTCAATGCTCAATCGTTAGCCTTCAATCCTCAATACTCAATCTTCAATCCTCAATCCTCAAATCTCAATCCTCAATCCTCATTCTTCAATCGCTAATACACAATACTCAATCTTCAATCCTCAATCCTCAATCCTCATTTCTCAATGCTCTATCCTCAGTCCTCAGACATCAAACCTCAATCCTCAACCGTCAGCCCCCATCCTCAATCCTCAATCTTCAATCCTCAATCCTCAATCCTCAATTCTCAGTCCTCAATCCTCAGTCCTCAGTTCTCAAACCTCAATCCTCGACCCTCAGCACTCATCGTCCATCCCCAAACCTCAATCCTCAATCCTCAATCTTCAATCCTCAATACTCAATCCTCAATCTTCAATCCTCAATCCTCAATCCTCAATCCTCAGTCCTCAGCCCTCATTCTTCAATCCTCAATACCCAATCCTCAATCTTCAATCCTCTATCCTCAATCCCCAATTCTCAATCCTCAATCCTCAGTCCTCAGTCCTCAAACCTCAATCCTCAACCCTCAGCCCTCATCGTCAATCCTCAATCCTCAATCCTCAATCCTTAACCTTCAATCCTCAATACTCAATCTTCAATCCTCAATCATCCATTCTCAACCCTCAATCCTCAATCTTCAATCCTCAGTCCTCAATCCTCAATCTTCAATCCTCAATACTCAATCTGCAATCCTCAATCCTCAAACCTCAATCCTCAATCCTCATTCTTCAATCCTCAATACCCAATCCTCAATCTTCAATCCTCAATCCTCAATCCTCAATTCTCAATCCTCAATCCTTAACCCTCAGACCTCAAACATCAATATTCAACCCTCAGTCCTCAATCCTCAATCCTCAATCCTCATTCTTCAATCCTCAATACCGAATCCTCAATCTTCAATCCTCAATCCTCAATCCTCAATTCTCAATCCTCAACCCTCAGTCCTCAGTTCTCAAACCTCAATCCTCAACCCTCAGCACTCATCGTCAATCCCCAATCCTCAATCCTCAATCCTCAATCCTCAATCCTCATTCTTCAATCCTCAATACCGAATCCTCAATCTTCAATCCTCAATCCTCAATCCTCAATTCTCAATCCTCAATCCTCAGTCCTCAGTTCTCAAACCTCAATCCTCAACCCTCAGCACTCATCGTCAATCCCCAATCCTCAATCCTCAATCCTCAATCTTCAATCCTCAATACTCAATCCTCAATGTTCAATACTCAATCCTCAATCCTCTATCCTCAGTCCTCAATCCTCAATCTTCAATCCTCAATACTCAATCCTCAATCTTCAATCCTCAATCCTCAATCCTCAATCCTCAGTCCTCTATCCTCATTCGTCAGTCTTCAATCCTCAATACTCACTCTTCAATCCTCAATCCTCAATCCACGATACTCAATCCTCATTCTTCAATCCCCAATACCCAATCCTCAATCTTCAATCCTGAAACCTCAATCCTCAACCCTCAGGCCTCATCCTCAATCCTCAATCCTCTGTCTTCAATCATCAATTCTCAACCCTCAACCCTCAATCTCCAATCCTCAATCCTCAATCCTCAATCTTCAATCCTCAATACTCAATCTGCAATCCTCAATCCCCAAACCTCAATCCTCAATCCTCATTCTTCAATCCTCAATACCCAATCCTCAATCTTCAATCCTCAATCCTCAATCCTCAATTTTCATTCCTCAATCCTCAATCCTCAATCCTCAATCCTCATTCTTCAATCCTCAATACCCAATCCTCAATCTTCAATCCTCAATCCTCAATCCTCAATTCTCAATCCTCAATCCTTAACCCTCAGACCTCAAACATCAATATTCAACCCTCAGTCCTCGTCCTCAATACACAAACCTCAATCCTCAGTCCTCAATATTCAATCCTCATTGATCAATCCTCAATCCTCAATCTTCAATCCTCAATACTCAATCTTCAATCCTCAATCCTCAATCCTCAATCGCCAATCTTCAGTCCTCAATACTCAATACTCAATCCTCAATCTTCAATCGTCAATACTCATTCTTCAATCCTCAATCCTCAACCCTCAACCCTCAATTTTCATTCCTCAATCCTCAGTCCTCAATCCTCAATCCTCAATCGTCAGTCTTCAACCCTCAATACTCAATCTTCAAACGTCAACACTCAGTCCTCAATCCTAAATCCTCAATACTCATTCTCCAATCCTCAATACCCAATCCTCAGTCTTCAATCCTCAATCGTCAATCCTCAATTCTCAATCCTCAATCCTCAGTCCTCAGTCCTCAAACCTCAATACTCAACCCTCAGCCCTCATCCTCAATACTGAATCCTCAATTCTCAATCCTCAATCTTCAATCCTCAATACTCAATCTTCAATCCTCAATCCTCAGTCCTCAAACCTCAATTCTGAATCCTCAATCCCGAATCCTCAATCTTCGGCCCTCAGTCCTCAACAATCTGTTGTGAATCCTCAATCCTCAATTGAATATCCTCAATTCAAAGTTTTCAACACTCAATCCTCAATCCTAAATCCTCAATTCTCATTCCCCAATCCTCAATACCCAATCCTCAGTCTTCAATCCTCAATCCTCAACCCTCAACCCTCAATTTTCATTCCTCAATCCTCAATCCTCAATCCTCAATCCTCAATCGTCAGTCTTCAACCCTCAATACTCAATCTTCAAACGTCAACACTCAATCCTCAATCCTAAATCCTCAATACTCATTCTCCAATCCTCAATACCCAATCCTCAGTCTTCAATCCTCAATCCTCAATCCTCAATTCTCAATCCTCAATCCTCAGTCCTCAGTCCTCAAACCTCAATACTCAACCCTCAGCCCTCATCCTCAATACTGAATCCTCAATTCTCAATCCTCAATCTTCAATCCTCAATACTCAATCTTCAATCCTCAATCCTCAGTCCTCAAACCTCAATTCTGAATCCTCAATCCCGAATCCTCAATCTTCGGCCCTCAGTCCTCAACAATCTGTTGTGAATCCTCAATCCTCAATTGAATATCCTCAATTCAAAGTTTTCAATACTCAATACTCAATCTGCAATCTTCAAACCTCTATCCACAAACATCAATTCTCATCACTCAACACTCAACACTCAGTCCTCAATGTTCAATCCTCAATCCTCAATTCCCAATCTTGAATCATCAATACTGAATCTTCAATCCTCAATCCTGAGTCCACAATCCTCAGTCCTCAGCACTCAAACCTCAATACTCAATCCTCAATCCCCAATCCTCAATCCACAGTCCTCAATCATCAATCCTCAATCTTCAATACTCAATCCTCAATCCTCAATTCTCAATCCTCAATCCTCAATCTTCAATCCTCAATCCTCAATCCTCAATCTTCAATCCTCAGTACTCAATCTGCAATCCTCAATCTTCAAACCTCAATCCTCAATCCTCATTCTTCAATCCTCAACACCCAATCCTCAATCTTCAATCCTCAATCCTCAATCCTCAATTCTCAATCCTCAATCCTCAAACCTCAATCTTCAATCCTTAATAATCAATTTTCAATCCTCAATCCTCAATACTCAGTCATCAATCCTCAATCTTCAATACTCAATCCTCAACCCTCAGTCCTCTATCCTCAATCCTCAACCCTCAGACCTCATTATCAGTTCTCAATTCTCAATCCTCAATCCTCAGTCCTCAATCCTCAGTCCTCAATGATCAATCCTCAATCCTCAATCTTCAATCCTCAATACTCAATCTTCAATCCTCAATCCTCAATCCTCAATCGTCAATCTTCAGTCCTCAATACTCAATCCTCAATCCTTAACCTTCAATCGTCAATACTCATTCTTCAATCCTCAATCCTCAACCCTCAACCCTCAATATTCATTCCTCAATCCTCAATCCTCAATCCTCTATACTCAATCCTCAACCCTCAGACCTCATTATCAGTTCTCAATTCTCAATCCTCAATCCTCAATCCTCAGTCCTCAATGATCAACCCTCAATCCTCAATCTTCAATCCTCAATACTCAATCTTCAATCCTCAATCCTCAATCCTCAATCGTCAATCTTCAGTCCTCAATACTCAATACTCAATCCTCAATCTTCATTCGTCAATACTCATTCTTCAATCCTCAATCCTCAACCCTCAACCCTCAATTTCCATTCCTCAATCCTCAATCCTCAATCCTCAATCCTCATTCTTCAATCCTCAATACCCAATCCTCAATCTTCAATCCTCAATCCTCAATCCTCAATTCTCAATCCTCAATCCTCAGTCCTCAGTTCTCAAACCTCAATCCTCAACCCTCAGCACTCATCGTCAATCCCCAATCCTCAATCCTCAATCCTCAATCTTCAATCCTCAATACTCAATCCTCATTCTTCAATCCTCAATCCTCAATCCTCAATCCTCAGTCCTCAATGCTCAATCTTCAATCCTCAATACTCAATCCTGAATCTTCAATCCTCAATCCTCAATCCTCAATCCTCAGTCCTCAATCCTCATTCGCCAGTCTTCAATCCTCAATACTCACTCTTCAATCCTCAATCCTCAATCCACGATACCCAATCCTCAATCTTCAATCCTCAATCCTCAATCCTCAATCATCAATCCCCAATCTTCAATACTCAATCCACAATCCTCAATTCTCAATCCTCAATCCTCAATCCTCAATCTTCAATCCTTAATAATCAATTTTCAATCCTCAATCCTCAATACTCAGCCATCAATCCTGAATCTTCAATACTCAATCCTCAACCCTCAATCCTCTATACTCAATCCTCAACCCTCAGACCTCATTATCAGTTCTCAATTCTCAATCCTCAATCCTCAGTCCTCAATCCTCAGTCCTCAATACTCAATCTGCAATCCTCAATCCTCAAACCTCAATCCTCAATCCTCATTCTTCAATCCTCAATACCCAATCCTCGATATTCAATCCTCAATCCTCAGGCTTCAATCCTCAATCCTCAATCCTCAATCCTCAATTCCCAATCCTCAATCCTCAATCCTCAATCCTCAATCCTCAATCGTCAGTCTTCAACCCTCAATACTCAATCTTCAAACGTCAACACTCAATCCTCAATCCTAAATCCTCAATTCTCATTCCCCAATCCTCAATACCCAATCCTCAGTCTTCAATCCTCAATCCTCAAACCTCAATTCTCATTCCTCAATCCTCAGTCCTCAGTCCTCAAACCTCAATACTCAACCCTCAGCCATCATCCTGAATACTGAATCCTCAATTCTCAATCCTCAATCTTCAATCCTCAATACTCAATCTTCAATCCTCAATCCTCAGTCCTCAAACCTCAATTCTGAATCCTCAATCCTGAATCCTCAATCTTCGGCCCTCAGTCCTCAACAATCTGTTGTGAATCCTCAATCCTCAATAGAATATCCTCAATTCAAAGTTTTCAATACTCAATACTCAATCTGCAATCTTCAAACCTCTATCCACAAACATCAATTCTCATCACTCAACACTCAACACTCAGTCCTCAATGTTCAATCCTCAATCCTCAATTCCCAACCTTGAATCCTCAATACTGAATCTTCAATCCTCAATCCTCAGTCCACAATCCTCAGTCCTCAGCCCTCAAACATCAATCCTCAATCCTCAATCCTCAATCCTCAACCCTCAATCCTCAATCCTCAATCCTCATTCTTCAATCCTCAACACCGAATCCTCAATCATCAATCTTCAATCCTCAATCCTCAGTCCTCAATCCTCAATGCTCAATCGTTAGCCTTCAATCCTCAATACTCAATCTTCAATCCTCAATCCTCAAATCTCAATCCTCAATCCTCATTCTTCAATCGCTAATACACAATACTCAATCTTCAATCCTCAATCCTCAATCCTCATTTCTCAATGCTCTATCCTCAGTCCTCAGACATCAAACCTCAATCCTCAACCGTCAGCCCCCATCCTCAATCCTCAATCTTCAATCCTCAATCCTCAATCCTCAATTCTCAGTCCTCAATCCTCAGTCCTCAGTTCTCAAACCTCAATCCTCGACCCTCAGCACTCATCGTCCATCCCCAAACCTCAATCCTCAATCCTCAATCTTCAATCCTCAATACTCAATCCTCAATCTTCAATCCTCAATCCTCAATCCTCAATCCTCAGTCCTCAACCCTCATTCTTCAATCCTCAATACCCAATCCTCAATCTTCAATCCTCTATCCTCAATCCCCAATTCTCAATCCTCAATCCTCAGTCCTCAGTCCTCAAACCTCAATCCTCAACCCTCAGCCCTCATCGTCAATCCTCAATCCTCAATCCTCAATCCTTAACCTTCAATCCTCAATACTCAATCTTCAATCCTCAATCATCCATTCTCAACCCTCAATCCTCAATCTTCAATCCTCAGTCCTCAATCCTCAATCTTCAATCCTCAATACTCAATCTGCAATCCTCAATCCTCAAACCTCAATCCTCAATCCTCATTCTTCAATCCTCAATACCCAATCCTCAATCTTAAATCCTCAATCCTCAATCCTCAATTCTCAATCCTCAATCCTTAACCCTCAGACCTCAAACATCAATATTCAACCCTCAGTCCTCAATCCTCAATCCTCAATCCTCATTCTTCAATCCTCAATACCGAATCCTCAATCTTCAATCCTCAATCCTCAATCCTCAATTCTCAATCCTCAATCCTCAGTCCTCAGTTTTCAAACCTCAATCCTCAACCCTCAGCACTCATCGTCAATCCCCAATCCTCAATCCTCAATCCTCAATCCTCAATCCTCATTCTTCAATCCTCAATACCGAATCATCAATCTTCAATCCTCAATCCTCAATCCTCAATTCTCAATCCTCAATCCTCAGTCCTCAGTTCTCAAACCTCAATCCTCAACCCTCAGCACTCATCGTCAATCCCCAATCCTCAATCCTCAATCCTCAATCTTCAATCCTCAATACTCAATCCTCAATCTTCAATACTCAATCCTCAATCCTCAATCCTCAGTCCTCAATCCTCAATCTTCAATCCTCAATACTCAATCCTCAATCTTCAATCCTCAATCCTCAATCCTCAATCCTCAGTCCTCTATCCTCATTCGTCAGTCTTCAATCCTCAATACTCACTCTTCAATCCTCAATCCTCAATCCACGATACTCAATCCTCATTCTTCAATCCCCAATACCCAATCCTCAATCTTCAATCCTCAAACCTCAATCCTCAACCCTCAGGCCTCATCCTCAATCCTCAATCCTCTGTCTTCAATCATCAATTCTCAACCCTCAACCCTCAATCTTCAATCCTCAATCCTCAATCCTCAATCTTCAATCCTCAATACTCAATCTGCAATCCTCAATCCCCAAACCTCAATCCTCAATCCTCATTCTTCAATCCTCAATACCCAATCCTCAATCTTCAATCCTCAATCCTCAATCCTCAATTTTCATTCCTCAATCCTCAATCCTCAATCCTCAATCCTCATTCTTCAATCCTCAATACCCAATCCTCAATCTTCAATCCTCAATCCTCAATCCTCAATTCTCAATCCTCAATCCTTAACCCTCAGACCTCAAACATCAATATTCAACCCTCAGTCCCCGTCCTCAATACACAAACCCCAATCCTCAGTCCTCAATATTCAATCCTCAATGATCAATCCTCAATCCTCAATCTTCAATCCTCAATACTCAATCTTCAATCCTCAATCCTCAATCCTCAATCGCCAATCTTCAGTCCTCAATACTCAATACTCAATCCTCAATCTTCAATCGTCAATACTCATTCTTCAATCCTCAATCCTCAACCCTCAACCCTCAATTTTCATTCCTCAATCCTCAATCCTCAATCCTCAATCCTCATTCCTCAATCCTCAATACCCAATCCTCAATCTTCAATCCTCAATCCTCAATCCTCAATTCTCAATCCTCAATCCTCAGTCCTCAGTTCTCAAACCTCAATCCTCAACCCTCAGCACTCATCGTCAATCCCCATTCCTCAATCCTCAATCCTCAATCTTCAATCCTCAATACTCAATCCTCATCCTTCAATCCTCAATCCTCAATCCCCAATCCTGAGTACTCAATCCTCAATCTTCAATCCTCAATACTCAATCCTCAACCTTCAATCCTCAATCCTCAATCCTAAATCCTCAGTCCTCAATCCCCATTCGTCAGTCTTCAATCCTCAATACTCACTCTTCAATCCTCAATCCTCAATCCACGATACTCAATCCTCATTCTTCAAACCCCAATACCCAATCCTCAATCTTCAATCCTCAAACCTCAATGCTCAAACCCCAGGCCTCATACGCAATCCTCAATCCTCAGTCTTCAATCCTCAATCCTCAATCCTCAATCCTCAATTCCCAATCCTCAATCCTCAATCCTCAATCCTCAATCCTCAATCGTCAGTCTTCAACCCTCAATACTCAATCTTCAAACGTCAACACTCAATCCTCAATCCTAAATCCTCAATACTCATTCTCCAATACTCAATACCCAATCCTCAGTCTTCAATCCTCAATCCTCAATCCTCAATTCTCAATCCTCAATCCTCAGTCCTCAGTCCTCAAACCTCAATACACAACCCTCAGCCCTCATCCTCAATACTGAATCCTCAATTCTCAATCCTCAATCTTCAATCCTCAATACTCAATCTTCAATCCTCAATCCTCAGTCCACAATCCTCAGTCCTCAGCCCTCAAACCTCAATCCTCAATCCTCAATCCCCAATCCTCAATCCACAGTCCTCAATCATCAATCCTCAATCTTCAATACTCAATCCTCAATCCTCAATTCTCAATCCTCAATCCTCAATCTTCAATCCTCAATCCTCAATCCTCAATCTTCAATCCTCAGTACTCAATCTGCAATCCTCAATCCTCAAACCTCAATCCTCAATCCTCATTCTTCAATCCTCAATACCCAATCCTCAATCTTCAATCCTCAATCCTCAATCCCCAATCCTCAATCCTCAATCCTCAATCCCCAATCCTCATTCTTCAATCCTCAATACCGAATCCTCAATCATCAATCTTCAATCCTCAATCCTCAGTCCTCAATCCTCAATGCTCAATCGTCAGCCTTCAATCCTCAATACTCAATCTTCAATCCTCAATCCTCAAATCTCAATCCACAATCCTCATTCTTCAATCGCTAATACACAATACTCAATCTTCAATCCTCAATCCTCAATCCTCAATTCTCAATGCTCTATCCTCAGTCCTCAGACCTCAAACCTCAATCCTCAACCGTCAGCCCCCATCCTCAATCCTGAATCTTCAATCCTCAATCCTCAATCCTCAATTCTCAGTCCTCAATCCTCAGTCCTCAGTTCTCAAACCTCAATCCTCGACCCTCAGCACTCATCGTCCATCCCCAAACCTCAATCCTCAATCCTCAATCTTCAATCCTCAATACTCAATCCTCAATCTTCAATCCTCAATCCTCAATTCTCAATCCTCAGTCCTCAACCCTCATTCTTCAATCCTCAATACCCAATCCTCAATCTTCAATCCTCAATCCTCAATCCTCAATTCTCAATCCTCAATCCTTAACCCTCAGACCTCAAACATCAATATTCAACCCTCAGTCCTCGTCCTCAATACACAAACCTCAATCCTCAGTCCTCAATATTCAATCATCAATATTCAATCTTCAATCCTCAATCCTCAATCCTCAATCATCAATCCTCAATCTTCAATACACAATCCTCAATCCTCAATTCTCAATCCTCAATCCTCAAACCTCAATCTTCAATCCTTAATAATCAATTTTCAATCCTCAATCCTCAATACTCAGTCATCAATCCTCAATCTTCAATACTCAATCCTCAACCCTCAATCCTCTATCCTCAATCCTCAACCCTCAGACCTCATTATCAGTTCTCAATTCTCAATCCTCAATCCTCAGTCCTCAATCCTCAGTCCTCAATGATCAATCCTCAATCCTCAATCTTCAATCCTCAATACTCAATCTTCAATCCTCAATCCTCAATCCTCAACCGTCAATCTTCAGTCCTCAATACTCAATCCTCAATCCTCAACATTCAATCGTCAATACTCATTCTTCAATCCTCAATCCTCAATCCTCAATCGTCAATCTTCAGTCCTCAGTACTCAATACTCAATCCTCAATCTTCAATCGTCAATACTCATACTTCAATCCTCAATCCTCAACCCTCAACCCTCAATTTCCATTCCTCAATCCTCAATCCTCAATCCTCAATCCTCATTCTTCAATCCTCAATACCCAATCCTCAATCTTCAATCCTCAATCCTCAATCCTCAATTCTCAATCCTCAATCCTCAGTCCTCAGTTCTCAAACATCAATCCTCAACCCTCAGCACTCATCGTCAATCCCCAATCCTCAATCCTCAATCCTCAATCTTCAATCCTCAATACTCAATCCTCATTCTTCAATCCTCAATCCTCAATCCTCAATCCTCAGTCCTCAATCCTCAATCTTCAATCCTCAATACTCAATCCTCAATCTTCAATCCTCAATCCTCAATCCTCAATCCTCAGTCCTCAATCCTCATTCGTCAGCCTTCAATCCTCAATACTCACTCTTCAATCCTCAATCCTCAATCCACGATACCCAATCCTCAATCTTCAATCCTCAAACCTCAATCGTCAACCCCCAGGCCTCATCCGCAATCCTCAATCCTCAGTCTTCAATCCTCAATCCTCAATCCTCAATCCTCAATTCCCAATCCTCAATCCTCAATCCTCAATCCTCAATCCTCAATCGTCAGTCTTCAACCCTCACTACTCAATCTTCAAACGTCAACACCCAATCCTCAATCCTAAATCCTCGATTCTCATTCTCCAATCCTCAATACCCAATCCTCAGTCTTCAATCCTCAATCCTCAATCCTCAATTCTCAATCCTCAATCCCCAGTCCTCAGTCCTCAAACCTCAATACTCAACCCTCAGACCTCATCCTCAATACTGAATCCTCAATTCTCATTCCTCAATATTCAATCCTCAATACTCAATCTTCAATCCTCAATCCTCAGTCCTCAAACCTCATTTCTGAATCCTCAATCCTGAATCCTCAATCTTCGGCCCTCAGTCCTCAACAATCTGTTGTGAATCCTCAATCCTCAATAGAATATCCTCAATTCAAAGTTTTCAATACTCAATACTCAATCTGCAATCTTCAAACCTCTATCCACAAACATCAATTCTCATCACTCAAAACTCAACACTCAGTCCTCAATGTTCAATCCTCAATCCTCAATACTGAATCTTCAATCCTCAATCCTCAGTCCACAATCCTCAGTCCTCAGTCCTCAAACCTCAATCCTCAATCCTCAATCCCCAATCCTCAATCCACAGTCCTCAATCATCAATCCTCAATCTTCAATTCTCAATCCTCAATCCTCAATCCTCAATCTTCATTCCTCAATCATCAATCCTCAATCTTCAATACTCAATCCTCAATCCTCAATCCTGAATCATCAATCCTCAATCTTCAATACTCAATCCTCAATCCTCAATTCTCAATCCTCAATCCTCAAACCTCAATCTTCAATCCTTAATAATCAATTTTCAATCCTCAATCCTCAATTCCCAATCTTGAATCCTCAATACTGAATCTTCAATCCTCAATCCTCAGTCCACAATCCTCAGTCCTCAGCCCTGAAACATCAATCCTCAATCCTCAATCCCCAATCCTCAATCCTCAATCCTCAATCCTCAATCCTCATTCTTCAATCCTCAATACCGAATCCTCAAACATCAATCTTCAATCCTCAATCCTCAGTCCTCAATCCTCAATGCTCAATCGTCAGCCTTCAATCCTCAATACTCAATCTTCAATCCTCAATCCTCAAATCTCAATCCTCAATCCTCATTCTTCAATCGCTAATACAGAATACTCAATCTTCAATCCTCAATCCTCAATCCTCATTTCTCAATGCTCTATCCTCAGTCCTCAGACCTCAAACCTCAATCCTCAACCGTCAGCCCCCATCCTCAATCCTCAATCTTCAATCCTCAATCCTCAATCCTCAATTTTCAATCCTCAATCCTCAGTCTTCAGTTCTCGAACCTCAATCCTCAGCCCTCAGCACTCATCGTCAATCCCCAATCCTCAATCCTCAATCCTCAATCTTCAATCCTCAATACTCAATCCTCATTCTTCAATCCTCAATCCTCAATCCTCAATCCTCAGTCCTCAATCCTCAATCTTCAATCCTCAATACTCAATCCTCAACCTTCAATCCTCAATCCTCAATCCTCAATCCTCAGTCCTCAATCCTCATTCGTCAGTCTTCAATCATTAATACTCACTCTTCAATCCTCAATCCTCAATCCACGATACTCAATCCTCATTCTTCAATCCCCAATACCCAATCCTCAATCTTCAATCCTCAAACCTCAATCCTCAACCCCCAGGCCTCATCCGCAATCCTCAATCCTCAGTCTTCAATCCTCAATCCTCAATCCTCAATCCTCAATTCCCAATCCTCAATCCTCAATCCTCAATCCTCAATCCTCAATCGTCAGTCTTCAACCCTCACTACTCAATCTTCAAACGTCAACACTCAATCCTCAATCCTAAATCCTCGATTCTCAGTCTCCAATCCTCAATACCCAATCCTCAGTCTTCAATCCTCAATCCTCAATCCTCAATTCTCAATCCTCAATCCCCAGTCCTCAGTCCTCAAACCTCAATACTCAACCCTCAGCCCTCATCCTCAATACTGAATGCTCAATTCTCAATCCTCAATATTCAATCCTCAATACTCAATCTTCAATCCTCAATCCTCAGTCCTCAAACCTCATTTCTGAATCCTCAATCCTGAATCCTCAATCTTCGGCCCTCAGTCCTCAACAATCTGTTGTGAATCCTCAATCCTCAATAGAATATCCTCAATTCAAAGTTTTCAATACTCAATACTCAATCTGCAATCTTCAAACCTCTATCCACAAACATCAATTCTCATCACTCAACACTCAACACTCAGTCCTCAATGTTCAATCCTCAATCCTCAATTCCCAATCTTCAATCCTCAATACTGAATCTTCAATCGTCAATCCTCAGTCCACAATCCTCAGTCCTCAGTCCTCAAACCTCAATCCTCAATCCTCAATCCCCAATCCTCAATCCACAGTCCTCAATCATCAATCCTCAATCTTCAATACTCAATCCTCAATCCTCAATCCTCAATCTTCATTCCTCAATCATCAATCCTCAATCTTCAATACTCAATCCCCAATCCTCAATCGTCAGTCTTCTATCCTCAATACTCAATCTTCAATACTCAACACGAAATCCTCAATCCTCAATCCTCAATCCTCATTCTTCAATCCTCAATACCCAATCCTCAACCATCAATCTTCAATCCTCAATCCTCAGTCCTCAATCCTCAATGCTCAATCGTCAGTCTTCAATCCTCAATACTCAATCTTCAATCCTCAATCCTCAAAACTCAATCCTCAATCCTCATTCTTCAATCCCTAATACACAACACTCAATCTTCAATCCTCAATCCTCAATCCTCATTTCTCAATGCTCTATCCTCAGTCCTCAGTCCTCAAACCTCAATCCTCAATCGTCAGACCCCATCCTCAATCCTCAACCCTCAATCTTCAATCCTCAATCCTCAATCCTCAATTCTCAATCCTCAATCCTCAGTCCTCAGTTCTCAAACCTCAATCCTCGACCCTCAGCACTCATCGTCCATCCCCAATCCTCAATCCTCAATCCTCAATCTTCAATCCTCAATACTCAATCCTCAATCTTCAATCCTCAATCCTCAATCCTCAATCCTCAGTCCTCAACCCTCATTCTTCAATCCTCAATACCCAATCCTCAATCTTCAATCCTCAATCCTCAATCCCCAATTCTCAATCCTCAATCCTCAGTCCTCAGTCCTCAAACCTCAATCCTCAACCCTCAGCCCTCATCGTCAATCCTCAATCCTCAATCCTCAATCCTTAACCTTCAATCCTCAATACTCAATCTTCAATACTCAATCATCAATTCTCAACCCTCAATCCTCAATCTTCAATCCTCAGTCCTCAATCCTCAATCTTCAATCCTCAATACTCAATCTGCAATCCTCAATCCTCAAACCTCAATACTCAATACTCATTCTTCAATCCTCAATACCCAATCCTCAATCTTCAATCCTCAATCCTCAATCCTCAATTCTCAATCCTCAATCCTTAACCCTCAGACCTCAAACATCAATATTCAACCCTCAGTCCTCGTCCTCAATACACAAACCTCAATCCTCAGTCCTCAATATTCAATCATCAATATTCAATCTTCAATCCTCAATCCTCAATCCTCAATCATCAATCCTCAATCTTCAATACTCAATCCTCAATCCGCAATTCTCAATCCTCAATCCTCAAACCTCAATCTTCAATCCTTAATAATCAATTTTCAATCCTCAATCCTCAATACTCAGTCATCAATCCTCAATCTTCAATACTCAATCCTCAATCCTCAATCCTCTATCCTCAATCCTCAACCCTCAGACCTCATTATCAGTTCTCAATTCTCAATCCTCAATCCTCAGTCCTCAATCCTCAGTCCTCAATGATCAATCCTCAATCCTCAATCTTCAATCCTCAATACTCAACCTTCAATCCTCAATCCTCAATCCTCAATCGTCAATCTTCAGTCCTCAATACTCAATCCTCAATCCTCAACCTTCAATCGTCAATACTCATTCTTCAATCCTCAATCCTCAACCCTCAATCCTCAATATTCATTCCTCAATCCTCAATCCTCAATCCTCAATCCTCATTCTTCAATCCTCAATACCCAATCCTCAATCTTCAATCCTCAATCCTCAATCCTCAATTCTCAATCCTCAATCCTCAGTCCTCAGTTCTCAAACCTCAATCCTCAACCCTCAGCACTCATCGTCAATCCCCAATCCTCAATCCTCAATCCTCAATCTTCAATCCTCAATACTCAATCCTCAATCTTCAATACTCAATCATCAATCCTCAATCCTCAGTCCTCAATCCTCAATCTTCAATCCTCAATACTGAATCTTCAATCGTCAATCCTCAGTCCACAATCCTCAGTCCTCAGTCCTCAAACCTCAATCCTCAATCCTCAATCCCCAATCCTCAATCCACAGTCCTCAATCATCAATCCTCAATCTTCAATACTCAATCCTCAATCCTCAATCCTCAATCCTCATTCCTCAATCATCAATCCTCAATCTTCAATACCCAATCCTCAATCCTCAATCGTCAGTCTTCTATCCTCAATTCTCAATCTTCAATCCTCAAAACTCAATCCTCAATCCTCAATCCTCAATACTCATTCTTCAAACCTCAATACCCAATACTCAATCTTCAGTCCTCAATGCTCAATCCTCAGTCCTCAAGCCTCAGCCCTCATCGTCAATCCTCAATCCTCAATCCTCAATCCTCAACCTTCAATCCTCAATACTCAATCTTCAATCCTCAATCATCAATTCTCAACCCTCAATCCTCAATCCTCAATCCTCAGTCCTCAATTCTCAATACTCAATCGTCAGTCTTCAATCCTCAATACTCAATCTTCTATCCTCAATCCTCAATCCTCAATCCTCATTCTTGAATCCTCAATACCCAATACTCAATCTTCAATCCTCAAAACTCAATCCTCAATTCTCAATCCTCTACCTTCAGTCCTCAATACTAAATCTTCAATCCTCAATCCTCGATCCTCAATCCTCAATCCTCAATCCTCATTCGTCCGTCTTCTATCCTCAATACTCAATCTTCAATCCTCAACACTCAATCCTCAATCCTCAATCCTCAATCCTCATTCTTCAATCCTCACTACCCAATCCTCAATCTTCAATCTTCTATCCTCAATCCTCAATTCTCAATCCTCAATCCTCAGTCCTCAGTTCTCAAACCTCAATCCTCAACCCTCAGCACTCATCGTCAATCCCCAATCCTCAATCCTCAATCCTCAATCTTCAATCCTCAATACTCAATCCTCAATCTTCAATACTCAATCATCAATCCTCAATCCTCAGTCCTCAATCCTCAATCTTCAATCCTCAATACTGAATCTTCAATCGTCAATCCTCAGTCCACAATCCTCAGTCCTCAGTCCTCAAACCTCAATCCTCAATCCTCAATCCCCAATCCTCAATCCACAGTCCTCAATCATCAATCCTCAATCTTCAATACTCAATCCTCAATCCTCAATCCTCAATCCTCATTCCTCAATCATCAATCCTCAATCTTCAATACCCAATCCTCAATCCTCAATCGTCAGTCTTCTATCCTCAATTCTCAATCTTCAATCCTCAAAACTCAATCCTCAATCCTCAATCCTCAATACTCATTCTTCAAACCTCAATACCCAATACTCAATCTTCAGTCCTCAATGCTCAATCCTCAGTCCTCAAGCCTCAGCCCTCATCGTCAATCCTCAATCCTCAATCCTCAATCCTCAACCTTCAATCCTCAATACTCAATCTTCAATCCTCAATCATCAATTCTCAACCCTCAATCCTCAATCCTCAATCCTCAGTCCTCAATTCTCAATACTCAATCGTCAGTCTTCAATCCTCAATACTCAATCTTCTATCCTCAATCCTCAATCCTCAATCCTCATTCTTGAATCCTCAATACCCAATACTCAATCTTCAATCCTCAAAACTCAATCCTCAATTCTCAATCCTCTACCTTCAGTCCTCAATACTAAATCTTCAATCCTCAATCCTCGATCCTCAATCCTCAATCCTCAATCCTCATTCGTCCGTCTTCTATCCTCAATACTCAATCTTCAATCCTCAACACTCAATCCTCAATCCTCAATCCTCAATCCTCATTCTTCAATCCTCACAACCCAATCCTCAATCTTCAATCTTCTATCCTCAATCCCCAATTCTCAATCCTCAATCCTCAGTCCTCAGTCCTCAAACCTCAATCCTCAACCCTCAGCCCTCATCGTCAACCCTCAATCCTCAATCCTCAATCCTTAACCTTCAATCCTCAATACTCAATCTTCAATCCTCAATCATCAATTCTCAACCCTCAATCCTCAATCTTCAATCCTCAGTCCTCAATCCTCAATCTTCAATCCTCAATACTCAATCTGCAATCCTCAATCCTCAAACCTCAATCCTCAATCCTCATTCTTCAATCCTCAATACCCAATCCTCAATCTTCAATCCTCAATCCTCAATCCTCAATTCTCAATCCTCAATCCTTAACCCTCAGACCTCAAACATCAATATTCAACCCTCAGTCCTCGTCCTCAATACACAAACCTCAATCCTCAGTCCTCAATATTCAATCATCAATATTCAATCTTCAATCCTCAATCCTCAATCCTCAATCACAATCCTCAATCTTCAATACTCAATCCTCAATCCTCAATTCTCAATCCGCAATCCTCAATCCTCAGTCTTCAATCCTCAATCCTCAATCCTCAATCCTCAATTCCCAATCCTCAATCCTCAATCCTCAATCCTCAATCCCCAATCGTCAGTCTTCAACCCTCACTACTCAATCTTCAAACGTCAACACTCAATCCTCAATCCTAAATCCTCGATTCTCATTCCCCAATCCTCAATTCCCAATCCTCAGTCTTCAATCCTCAATCCTCAATCCTCAATTCTCAATCCTCAATCCTCAGTCCTCAGTCCTCAAACCTCAATACTCAACCCTCAGCCATCATCCTCAATACTCAATCTTCAATCCTCAATCCTCAGTCCTCAAACCTCATTTCTGAATCCTCAATCCTGAATCCTCAATCTTCGGCCCTCAGACCTCAACAATCTGTTGTGAATCCTCAATCCTCAATAGAATATCCTCAATTCAAAGTTTTCAATACTCAATACTCAATCTGCAACCTTCAAACCTCTATCCACAAACATCAATTCTCATCACTCAACACTCAACACTCAGTCCTCAATGTTCAATCCTCAATCCTCAATTCCCAATCTTCAATCCTCAATACTGAATCTTCAATCCTCAATCCTCAGTCCACAATCCTCAGTCCTCAGTCCTCAAACCTCAATTCTCAATCCTCAATCCCCAATCCTCAATCCACAGTCCTCAATCATCAATCCTCAATCTTCAACACTCAATCCTCAATCCTCAATCCTGAATCATCATTCCTCAATCACCAATCCTCAATCTTCAATACTCAATCCCCAATCCTCAATCGTCAGTCTTCTATCCTCAATACTCAATCTACAATCCTCAACACGAAATCCTCAATCCTCAATCCTCAATCCTCATTCTTCAATCCTCAATACCCAATCCTCAATCATCAATCTTCAATCCTCAATCCTCAGTCCTCAATCCTCAATGCTCAATCGTCAGTCTTCAATCCTCAATACTCAAACTTCAATCCTCAATCCTCAAAACTCAATCCTCAATCCTCATTCTTCAATCCCTAATACACAACACTCAATCTTGAATCCTCAATCCTCAATCCTCATTTCTCAATGCTCTATCCTCAGTCCTCAGTCCTCAAACCTCAATCCTCAACCGTCAGACCCCATCCTCAATCCTCAATCCTCAATCTTCAATCCTCAATCCTCAATCCTCAATTCTCAATCCTCAATCCTCAGTCCTCAGTTCTCAAACCTCAATCCCCAATCCTCAATCCTCAATCCTCAATCTTCAATCCTCAATCCTCAATCCTCAATCTTCAATCCTCAATACTCAATCCTCAATCTTCAATCCTCAATCCTCAATCCTCAATCCTCAGTCCTCAACCCTCATTCTTCAATCCTCAATACCCAATCCTCAATCTTCAATCCTCAATCCTCAATCCCCAATACTCAATCCTCAATCCTCAGTCCTCAGTCCTCAAACCTCAATCCTCAACCCTCAGCCCTCATCGTCAATCCTCAATCCTCAATCCTCAATTCTTAACCTTCAATCCTCAATACTCAATCTTCAATACTCAATCATCAATTCTCAACCCTCAAACATCAATCTTCAATCCTCAGTCCTCAATCCTCAATCTTCAATCCTCAATACTCAATCTGCAATCCTCAATCCTCAAACCTCAATACTCAATACTCATTCTTCAATCCTCAATACCCAATCCTCAATCTTCAATCCTCAATCCTCAATCCTCAATTCTCAATCCTCAATCCTTAACCCTCAGACCTCAAACATCAATATTCAACCCTCAGTCCTCGTCCTCAGTACACAAACCTCAATCCTCAGTCCTCAATATTCAATCATCAATATTCAATCTTCAATCCTCAATCCTCAATCCTCAATCATCAATCCTCAATCTTCAATACTCAATCCTCAATCCTCAATTCTCAATCCTCAATCCTCAAACCTCAATCTTCAATCCTTAATAATCAATTTTCAATCCTCAATCCTCAATACTCAGTCATCAATCCTCAATCTTCAATACTCAATCCTCAATCCTCAATCCTCTATCCTCAATCCTCAACCCTCAGACCTCATTATCAGTTCTCAATTCTCAATCGTCAATCCTCAGTCCTCAATCCTCAGTCCTCAGTGATCAATCCTCAATCCTCAATCTTCAATCCTCAATACTCAATCTTCAATCCTCAATCCTCAATCCTCAATCGTCAATCTTCGGTCCTCAATACTCAATCCTCAATCCTCAACCTTCAATCGTCAATACTCATTCTTCAATCCTCAATCCTCAACCCTCAATCCTCAATATTCATTCCTCAATCCTCAATCCTCAATCCTCAATCCTCATTCTTCAATCCTCAATACCCAATCCTCAATCTTCAATCCTCAATCCTCAATCCTCAATTCTCAATCCTCAATCCTCAGTCCTCAGTTCTCAAACCTCAATCCTCAACCCTCAGCACTCATCGTCAATCCCCAATACTCAATCCTCAATCCTCAATCTTCAATCCTCAATACTCAATCCTCAATCCTCAATACTCAATCATCAATCCTCAATCCTCAGTCCTCAATCCTCAATCTTCAATCCTCAATACTCAATCCTCAATCTTCAATCCTCAATCCTCAATCCTCAATCCTCAGTCCTCTATCCTCATTCGTCAGTCTTCAATCCTCAATACTCACTCTTCAATCCTCAATCCTCAATCCACGATACTCAATCCTCATTCTTCAATCCACAATACCCAATCCTCAATCTTCAATCCTCAAACCTCAATCCTCAACCCTCAGGCCTCATCCTCAATCCTCAATCCTCAGTCTTCAATCATCAATTCTCAACCCTCAATCCTCAATCTTCAATCCTCAATCCTCAATCCTCAATCTTCAATCCTCAATACTCAATCTGCAATCCTCAATCCTCAATCCTCAGTCTTCAATCATCAATTCTCAACCCTCAATCCTCAATCTTCAATCCTCAATCCTCAATCCTCAGTCCTCAGTCCTCAAACCTCAATCCTCAACCCTCAGCCCTCATCGTCAATCCTCAATCCTCAATCCACAATCCCTAACCTTCAATCCTCAATACTCAATCTTCAGTCCTCAATCATCAATTCTCAACCCTCAATCCTCAATCTTCAACCCTCAATTCTCAATCCTCAATCTTCAATCCTCAATACTCAATCTGCAATCCTCAATCCTCAACCCTCAACCCTCAATCCTCATTCTTCAATCCTCAATACCCAATCCTGAATCTTCAATCCTCAATCCTCAATCCTCAATTCTCAATCCTCAATCCTTAACCCTCAGACCTCAAACATCAATATTCAACCCTCAGTCCTCGTCCTCAATACACAAACCTCAATCCTCAGTCCTCAATATTCAATCATCAATATTCAATCTTCAATCCTCAATCCTCAATCCTCAATCATCAATCCCCAATCTTCAATACTCAATCCACAATCCTCAATTCTCAATCCTCAATCCTCAATCCTCAATCTTCAATCCTTAATAATCAATTTTCAATCCTCAATCCTCAATACTCAGCCATCAATCCTCAATCTTCAAAACTCAATCCTCAATCCTCAATTCTCTATACTCAATCCTCAACCCACAGACCTCATTATCAGTTCTCAATTCTCAATCCTCAATCCTCAGTCCTCAATCCTCAGTCCTCAATGATCAATCCTCAATCCTCAATCTTCAATCCTCAATACTCAATCTTCAATCCTCAATCCTCAATCCTCAATCGTCAATCTTCAGTCCTCAATACTCAATACTCAATCCTCAATCTTCAATCGTCAATACTCATTCTTCAATCCTCAATCCTCAACACTCAACCCTCAATTTTCATTCCTCAATCCTCAATCCTCAATCCTCAATCCTCATTCATCAATCCTCAATACCCAATCCTCAATCTTCAATCCTCAATCCTCAATCCTCAATTCTCAATCCTCAATCCTCAGTCCTCAGTTCTCAAACCTCAATCCTCAACCCTCAGCACTCATCGTCAATCCCCAATCCTCAATCCTCAATCCTCAATCTTCAATCCTCAATACTCAATCCTCAATCTTCAATCCTCAGTCCTCAATCCTCAATCCTCAGTCCTCAATCCTCAATCTTCAATCCTCAATACTCAATCCTCAATCATCAATCCTCAATCCTCAATCCTCAATCCTCGGTCCTCAATCCTCATTCGTCAGTCTTCAATCCTCAATACTCACTCTTCAATCCTCAATCCTCAATCCACGATACTCAATCCTCATTCTTCAATCCCCAATACCCAATCCTCAATCTTCAATCCTCAAACCTCAATCCTCAACCCCCAGGCCTCATCCTCAATCCTCAATCCTCAGTCTTCAATCCTCATTCCTCAATCCTCAATCCTCAATTCCCAATCCTCAATCCTCAATCCTAAATCCTCAATCCTCAATCGTCAGTCTTCAACCCTCAATACTCAATCTTCAAACCTCAACACTCAATCCTCAATCCTAAATACTCAATTCTCATTCTCCAACCCTCAATACCCAATCCTCAGTCTTCAATCCTCAATCCTCAATCCTCAATTCTCAATCCTCAATCCACAGTCCTCAGTCCTCAAACCTCAATACTCAACCCTCAGCCCTCATCCTCAATACTGAATCCACAATTCTCAATCCTCAATCTTCAATCCTCAATACTCAATCTTCAATCCTCAATCCTCAGTCCTCAATCCTCAATGCTCAATCGTCAGTCTTCAATCCTCAATACTCAATCTTCAATCCTCAATCCTCAAAACTCAATCCTCAATCCTCAATCTTCAATCCTTAATAATCAATTTTCAATCCTCAATCCTCAATACTCAGTCATCAATCCTCAATCTTCAATACTCAATCCTCAATCCTCAATTCTCTATACTCAATCCTCAACCCTCAGACCTCATTATCAGTTCTCAATTCTCAATCCTCAATTCTCAATCCTCAGTCCTCAATGATCAATCCTCTATCCTCAACCTTCAATCCACAATACTCAATCTTCAATCCTCAATCCTCAATCCTCAATCCTCAATCGTCAATCTTCAGTCCTCAATACTCAATACTCAATCCTCAATCTTCAATCGTCAATACTCATTCTTCAATCCTCAATCCTCAACCCTCAACCCTCAATTTCCATTCCTCAATCCTCAATCCTCAATCCTCAATCCTCATTCTTCAATCCTCAATACCCAATCCTCAATCTTCAATCCTCAATCCTCAACCCTCAATTCTCAATCCTCAATCCTCAGTCCTCAGTTCTCAAACCTCAATCCTCAACCCTCAGCACTCATCGTCAATCCCCAATCCTCAATCCTCAATCCTCAATCTTCAATCCTCAATACTCAATCCTCAATCTTCAATACTCAATCATCAATCCTCAATCCTCAGTCCTCAATCCTCAATCTTCAATCCTCAATACTGAATCTTCAATCCTCAATCCTCAGTCCACAATCCTCAGTCCTCAGTCCTCAAACCTCAATCCTCAATCCTCAATCCCCAATCCTCAATCCACAGTCCTCAATCATCAATCCTCAATCTTCAATACTCAATCCTCAATCCTCAATCCTCAATCCTCATTCCTCAATCATCAATCCTCAATCTTCAATACCCAATCTTCAATCCTCAATCGTCAGTCTTCTATCCTCAATTCTCAATCTTCAATCCTCAAAACTCAATCCTCAATCCTCAATCCTCAATACTCATTCTTCAAACCTCAATACCCAATACTCAATCTTCAGTCCTCAATGCTCAATCCTCAATCCTCAAGCCTCAGCCCTCATCGTCAATCCTCAATCCTCAATCCTCAATCCTTAACCTTCAATCCTCAATACTCAATCTTCAATCCTCAATCATCAATTCTCAACCCTCAATCCTCAATCCTCAATCCTCAGTCCTCAATTCTCAATACTCAATCGTCAGTCTTCAATCCTCAATACTCAATCTTCTATCCTCAATCCTCAATCCTCAATCCTCAATCCTCATTCTTGAAACCTCAATACCCAATACTCAACCTTCAATCCTCAAAACTCAATCCTCAATTCTCAATCCTCTACCTTCAGTCCTCAATACTAAATCTTCAATCCTCAATCCTCGATCCTCAATCCTCAATCCTCAATCCTCATTCGTCCGTCTTCTATCCTCAATACTCAATCTTCAATCCTCAACACTCAATCCTCAATCCTCAATCCTCAATCCTCATTCTTCAATCCTCACTACCCAATCCTCAATCTTCAATCCTCTATCTTCAATCCCCAATTCTCAATCCTCAATCCTCAGTCCTCAGTCCTCAAACCTCAATCCTCAACCCTCAGCCCTCATCGTCAACCCTCAATCCTCAATCCTCAATCCTTAACCTTCAATCCTCAATACTCAATCTTCAATCCTCAATCATCAATTCTCAACCCTCAATCCTCAATCTTCAATCCTCAGTCCTCAATCCTCAATCTTCAATCCTCAATACTCAATCTGCAATCCTCAATCCTCAAACCTCAATCCTCAATCCTCATTCTTCAATCCTCAATAGCCAATCCTCAATCATCAATCCTCAATCCTCAATCCTCAATTCTCAATCCTCAATCCTTAACCCTCAGACCTCAAACATCAATATTCAACCCTCAGTCCTCGTCCTCAATACACAAACCTCAATCCTCAGTCCTCAATATTCAATCATCAATATTCAATCTTCAATCCTCAATCCTCAATCCTCAATCGTCAATCTTCAGTCCTCAATACTCAATACTCAATCCTTAATCTTCAATCGTCAATACTCATTCTTCAATCCTCAATCCTCAACCCTCAACCCTCAATTTCCATTCCTCAATCCTCAATCCTCAATCCTCAATCCTCATTCTTCAATCCTCAATGCCCAATCCTCAATCTTCAATCCTCAATCCTCAATCCTCAATTCTCAATCCTCAATCCTCAGTCCTCAGTTCTCAAACCTCAATCCTCAACCCTCAGCACTCATCGTCAATCCCCAATCCTCAATCCTCAATCCTCAATCTTCAATCCTCAATGCTCAATCCCCATTCTTCAATCCTCAATCCTCAATCCTCAATCCTCAGTCCTCAATCCTCAATCTTCAATCCTCAATACTCAATCCTCAATCTTCAATCCTCAATCCTCAATCCTCAATCCTCAGTCCTCAATCCTCATTCGTCAGTCTTCAATCCTCAATACTCACTCTTCAATCCTCAATCCTCAATCCACGATACTCAATCCTCATTCTTCAATCCCCAATACCCAACCCTCAATCTTCAATCCTCAAACCTCAATCCTCAACCCCCAGGCCTCATCCGCAATCCTCAATCCTCAGTCTTCAATCCTCAATCCTCAATCCTCAATCCTCAATTCCCAATCCTCAATCCTCAATCCTCAATCCTCAATCATCAATCCTCAATCTTCAACACTCAATCCTCAATCCTCAATCCTGAATCATCATTCCTCAATCACCAATCCTCAATCTTCAATACTCAATCCCCAATCCTCAATCGTCAGTCTTCTATCCTCAATACTCAATCTACAATCCTCAACACGAAATCCTCAATCCTCAATCCTCAATCCTCATCCTTCAATCCTCAATACCCAATCCTCAATCATCAATCTTCAATCCTCAATCCTCAGTCCTCAATCCTCAATGCTCAATCGTCAGTCTTCAATCCTCAATACTCAATCTTCAATCCTCAATCCTCAAAACTCAATCCTCAATCCTCATTCTTCAATCCCTAATACACAACACTCAATCTTGAATCCTCAATCCTCAATCCTCATTTCTCAATGCTCTATCCTCAGTCCTCAGTCCTCAAACCTCAATCCTCAACCGTCAGACCCCATCCTCAATCCTCAATCCTCAATCTTCAATCCTCAATCCTCAATCCTCAATTCTCAATCCTCAATCCTCAGTCCTCAGTTCTCAAACCTCAATCCTCGACCTCAGCACTCATCGTCCATCCCCAATCCTCAATCCTCAATCCTCAATCTTCAATCCTCAATACTCAATCCTCAATCTTCAATCCTCAATCCTCGATCCTCAATCCTCAGTCCTCAACCCTCATTCTTCAATCCTCAATACCCAATCCTCAATCTTCAATCCTCAATCCTCAATCCCCAATTCTCAATCCTCAATCCTCAGTCCTCAGTCCTCAAACCTCAATCCTCAACCCTCAGCCCTCATCGTCAATCCTCAATCCTCAATCCTCAATTCCTAACCGTCAATCCTCAATACTCAATCTTCAATACTCAATCATCAATTCTCAACCCTCAAACCTCAATCTTCAATCCTCAGTCCTCAATCCTCAATCTTCAATCCTCAATACTCAATCTGCAATCCTCAATCCTCAAACCTCAATACTCAATACTCATTCTTCAATCCTCAATACCCAATCCTCAATCTTCAATCCTCAATCCTCAATCCTCAATTCTCAATCCTCAATCCTTAACCCTCAGACCTCAAACATCAATATTCAACCCTCAGTCCTCGTCCTCAGTACACAAACCTCAATCCTCAGTCCTCAATATTCAATCATCAATATTCAATCTTCAATCCTCAATCCTCAATCATCAATCCTCAACCTTCAATACTCAATCCTCAATCCTCAATTCTCAATCCTCAATCCTCAAACCTCAATCTTCAATCCTTAATAATCAATTTTCAATCCTCAATCCTCAATACTCAGTCATCAATCCTCAATCTTCAATACTCAATCCTCAATCCTCAATCCTCTATCCTCAATCCTCAACCCTCAGACCTCATTATCAGTTCTCAATTCTCAATCGTCAATCCTCAGTCCTCAATCCTCAGTCCTCAGTGATCAATCCTCAATCCTCAATCTTCAATCCTCAATACTCAATCTTCAATCCTCAATCCTCAATCGTCAATCTTCAGTCCTCAATACTCAATCCTCAATCCTCAACCTTCAATCGTCAATACTCATTCTTCAATCCTCAATCCTCAACCCTCAATCCTCAATATTCATTCCTCAATCCTCAATCCTCAATCCTCAATCCTCATTCTTCAATCCTCAATACCCAATCCTCAATCTTCAATCCTCAATCCTCAATCCTCAATTCTCAATCCTCAATCCTCAGTCCTCAGTTCTCAAACCTCAATCCTCAACCCTCAGCACTCATCGTCAATCCCCAATACTCAATCCTCAATCCTCAATCTTCAATCCTCAATACTCAATCCTCAATCCTCAATACTCAATCATCAATCCTCAATCCTCAGTCCTCAATCCTCAATCTTCAATCCTCAATACTCAATCCTCAATCTTCAATCCTCAATCCTCAATCCTCAATCCTCAGTCCTCTATCCTCATTCGTCAGTCTTCAATCCTCAATACTCACTCTTCAATCCTCAATCCTCAATCCACGATACTCAATCCCCATTCTTCAATCCCCAATACCCAATCCTCAATCTTCAATCCTCAAACCTCAATCCTCAACCCTCAGGCCTCATCCTCAATCCTCAATCCTCAGTCTTCAATCATCAATTCTCAACCCTCAATCCTCAATCTTCAATCCTCAATCCTCAATCCTCAATCTTCAATCCTCAATACTCAATCTGCAATCCTCAATCCTCAAACCTCAATCCTCAATCCTCATTCTTCAATCCTCAATACCCAATCCTCAATCTTCAATCCTCAATCCTCAATCCTCAATTCTCAATCCTCAATCCTCAGTCCTCAGTTCTCAAACCTCAATCCTCAACCCTCAGCACTCATCGTCAATCCCCAATCCTCAATCCTCAATCCTCAATCCACGATACTCAATCCTCATTCTTCAATCCCCAATACCCAATCCTCAATCTTCAATCCTCAAACCTCAATCCTCAACCCTCAGGCCTCATCCTCAATCCTCAATCCTCTGTCTTCAATCATCAATACTCAATCATCAATCCTCAATCTTCAATACTCAATACTCAATCCTCAATCCCCAACCCTCAATCCTCAATCATCAATCCTCAACCTTCAATACTCATTCCTCAACCCTCAATCCTCAATCCTCAATACTCAACCATCAATCCTCAGTTCTCAACACTCAATAGAATATCCTGAATTCTCAGGATTCAATACTCAAACCTCAATCCTCAACCCTCAGCCCTCATCCTCCGTCCTCAATCCTCAATCCTCAATCCTCATTCTTGAGTCCCCGATACTCAATTTTCAATCCTCAATCCTCAATCCTCAATCCTTAACCCTCAACCCTCAGTCATCAATACTCAGACTTGAATACTCAATCCTCAGTCCTCAGTCCTCAAACCTCAATCCTCAACCCTCAGCCCTCATCGTCAATCCTCAATCCTCAATCCACAATCCCTAACCTTCAATCCTCAATACTCAATCTTCAGTCCTCAATCATCAATTCTCAACCCTCAATCCTCAATCTTCAACCCTCAATTCTCAATCCTCAATCTTCAATCCTCAATACTCAATCTGCAATCCTCAATCCTCAACCCTCAACCCTCAATCCTCATTCTTCAATCCTCAATACCCAATCCTCAATCTTCAATCCTCAATCCTCAATCCTCAATTCTCAATCATCAATCCTTAACCCTCAGACCTCAAACATCAATATTCAACCCTCAGTCCTCGTCCTCAATACACAAACCTCAATCCTCAGTCCTCAATATTCAATCATCAATATTCAATCTTCAATCCTCAATCCTCAATCCTCAATCATCAATCCCCAATCTTCAATACTCAATCCACAATCCTCAATTCTCAATCCTCAATCCTCAATCCTCAATCTTCAATCCTTAATAATCAATTTTCAATCCTCAATCCTCAATACTCAGTCATCAATCCTCAATCTTCAATACTCAATCCTCAATCCTCAATTCTCTATACTCAATCCTCAACCCTCAGACCTCATTATCAGTTCTCAATTCTCAATCCTCAATCCTCAGTCCTCAATCCTCAGTCCTCAATGATCAATCCTCAATCCTCAATCTTCAATCCTCAATACTCAATCTTCAATCCTCAATCCTCAATCCTCAATCGTCAATCTTCAGTCCTCAATACTCAATACTCAATCCTCAATCTTCAATCGTCAATACTCATTCTTCAATCCTCAATCCTCAACACTCAACCCTCAATTTTCATTCCTCAATCCTCAATCCTCAATCCTCAATCCTGATTCATCAATCCTCAATACCCAATCCTCAGTCTTCAATCCTCAATCCTCAATCCTCAATTCTCAATCCTCAATCCTCAGTCCTCAGTCCTCAAACCTCAATACTCAACCCTCAGCCCTCATCCTCAATACTGAATCCTCAATTCTCAATCCTCAATCTTCAATCCTCAATACTCAATCTTCAATCCTCAATCCTCAGTCCTCAAACCTCAATTCTGAATCCTCAATCCTGAATCCTCAATCTTCGGCCCTCAGTCCTCAACAATCTGTTGTGAATCCTCAATCCTCAATAGAATATCCTCAATTCAAAGTT
This sequence comes from Calliopsis andreniformis, assembly GCF_051401765.1. Taxonomy (NCBI): domain Eukaryota; kingdom Metazoa; phylum Arthropoda; class Insecta; order Hymenoptera; family Andrenidae; genus Calliopsis; species Calliopsis andreniformis. The sequence goes on along the minus strand of NW_027480704.1, from coordinate 37,529 downwards.
TTCAACACTCAATACTCAATCTGCAATCTTCAAACCTCTATCCACAAACATCAATTCTCATCACTCAACACTCAACACTCAGTCCTCAATCTTCAATCCTCAATACTCAATTCCCAATCTTCAATCCTCAATACTGAATCTTCAATCCTCAATCCTCAGTCCACAATCCCCAGTCCTCAGTCCTCAAACCTCAATCCTCAATCCTCAATCCCCAATCCTCAATCCACAGTCCTCAATCATCAATCCTCAATCTTCAATACTCAATCCTCAATCCTCAATCCTCAATCCTCATTCCTCAATCATCAATCCTCAATCCTCAATCCTCAATCCTCAATCCTCAGTCATCAATACACAATCTTGAATACTCAATCCTCAGTCCTCAGTCCACAAACCTCAATCCTCAACCCTCAGCCCTCATCGTCAATCCTCAATCCTCAATCCTCAATCCCTAACCTTCAATCCTCAATTCTCAATCCTCAATCCTTAACCCTCAGACCTCAAACATCAATATTCAACCCTCAGTCCTCGTCCTCAATACACAAACCTCAATCCTCAGTCCTCAATATTCAATCATCAATATTCAATGTTCAATCCTCAATCCTCAATCCTCAATCATCAGTCCTCAATCTTCAATACTCAATCCTCAATCCTCAATTCTCAATCCTCAATCCTCAAACCTCAATCTTCAATCCTTAATAATGAATTTTCAATCCTCAATCCTCAATACTCAGTCATCAATCCTCAATCTTCAATACTCAATCCTCAATCCTCAATCCTCTATCCTCAATCCTCAACCCTCAGACCTCATTATCAGTTCTCAATTCACAATCCTCAATCCTCAGTCCTCAGTCCTCAGTCCTCTATGATCAATCCTCAATCCTCAATCTTCAATCCTCAATACTCAATCTTCAATCCTCAATCCTCAATCCTCAATCGTCAATCTTCAGTCCTCAATACTCAATCCCCAATCCTCAACCTTCAATCGTCAATACTCATTCTTCAATCCTCAATCCTCAACACTCAACCCTCAATTTTCATTCCTCAATCCTCAATCCTCAATCCTCAATCCTCATTCTTCAATCCTCAATACCCAATCCTCAATCTTCAATCCTCAATCCTCAATCCTCAATTCTCAATCCTCAATCCTCAGTCCTCAGTTCTCAAACCTCAATCCTCAACCCTCAGCGCTCATCGTCAATCCCCAATCCTCAATCCTCAGCCCTCAATCATCAATCCTCAATCTTCAATACTCAATCCTCAATCCTCAATCCTCAATCCTCAATCCTCACTCCTCAATCCTCAATCGTCAGTCTTCAATCCTCAATACTCAATCTTCAATCCTCACTCCTCAAACCTCAATCCTCGATCCTCATTCTTCAATCCTCAATACCCAATACTCAATCTTCAATCCTCAATCCTCAATCCTCATTTCTCAATGCTCTATCCTCAGTCCTCAGTCCTCAAACCTCTATCCGGAACCGTCAGCCCCCATCCTCAATCCTCAATACTCAATCTTCAATCCTCAATCCTCAATCCTCAATACTCAATCTTCAATCCTCAATCCTTAGTCCTCAAACCTCAATTCTGAATCCAAAATCCTGAATCCTCAATCTTCAGACCTCAGTCCTCAACAATCTGTTGTCAATCCTCAATCCTCAATAGAATATCCTCAATTCAAAGTTTTCAATACTCAATACTCAATCTGCAATCTTCAAACCTCTATCCACAAACATCAATTCTCATCACTCAACACTCAACACTCAGTCCTCAATGTTCAATCCTCAATCCTCAATTCCCAATCTTCAATCCTCAATACTGAATCTTCAATCCTCAATCCTCAATCCACAATCGTCAGCCCTCAAACCTCAATTCTAAATCCTCAATCCTGAGTCCTCAATCTTCGGCCCTCAGTCCTCAACAATCAATTGTCAATCCTCAATCCTCAATAGAATATCCTCAATTCACAGCTTTCAATACTCAATACTCAAACTGCAATCTTCAAACCTCTATCCACAAACATCAATACTCATCACTCAACCCTCAACACTCAGTCCTCAACGTTCAATCCTCAATCGTCAATCCTCAATCCTCAATCGTCAATCTTCAATCCTCGATCCTCAATCCTCAATCGTCAATCTTCAATCCTCAATCCTCAATCCTCAATCCTCAATTCTCAATCCTCAATCCTCAATCCTCAATCTTCAATCCTTAATAATCAATTTTCAATCCTCAATCCTCAATACTCAGTCATCAATCCTCAATCTTCAATACTCAATCCTCAATCCTCAATCCTCTATACTCAATCCTCAACCCTCAGACCTCATTATCAGTTCTCAATTCTCAATCCTCAATCCTCAGTCCTCAATCCTCAGTCCTCAATGATCAATCCTCAATCCTCAATCTTCAATCCTCAATACTCAATCTTCAATCCTCAATCCTCAATCCTCAATCGTCAATCTTCAGTCCTCAATACTCAATACTCAATCCTCAATCTTCAGTCGTCAATACTCATTCTTCAATCCTCAATCCTCAACCCTCAACCCTCAATTTTCATTCCTCAATCCTCAATCCTCAATCCTCAATCCTCATTCTTCAATTCTCAATACCCAATCCTCAATCTTCAATCCTCAATCCTCAATCCTCAATTCTCAATCCTCAATCCTCAGTCCTCAGTTCTCAAACCTCAATCCTCAACCCTCAGCACTCATCGTCAATCCCCAATCCTCAATCCTCAATCCTCAATCTTCAATCCTCAATACTCAATCCTCAATCTTCAATCCTCAATCCTCAATCCTCAATCCTCAGTCCTCAATCCTCAATCTTCAATCCTCAATACTCAATCCTCAATCTTCAATCCTCAATCCTCAATCCTCAATCCTCGGTCCTCAATCCTCATTCGTCAGTCTTCAATCCTCAATACTCACTCTTCAATCCTAAATCCTCAATCCACGATACTCAATCCTCATTCTTCAATCCCCAATACCCAATCCTCAATCTTCAATCCTCAAACCTCAATCCTCAACCCCCAGGCCTCATCCTCAATCCTCAATCCTCAGTCTTCAATCCTCATTCCTCAATCCTCAATCCTCATTTCCCAATCCTCAATCCTCAATCCTAAATCCTCAATCCTCAATCGTCAGTCTTCAACGCTCAATACTCAATCTTCAAACCTCAACACTCAATCCTCAATCCTAAATACTCAATTCTCATTCTCCAACCCTCAATACCCAATCCTCAGTCTTCAATCCTCAATCCTCAATCCTCAATTCTCAATCCTCAATCCTCAGTCCTCAGTCCTCAAACCTCAATACTCAACCCTCAGCCCTCATCCTCAATACTGAATCCTCAATTCTCAATCCTCAATCTTCAATCCTCAATACTCAATCTTCAATCCTCAATCCTCAGTCCTCAAACCTCAATTCTGAATCCTCAATCCTGAATCCTCAATCTTCGGCCCTCAGTCCTCAACAATCTGTTGTGAATCCTCAATCCTCAATAGAATATCCTCAATTCAAAGTTTTCAATACTCAATACTCAATCTGCAATCTTCAAACCTCTATCCACAAACATCAATTCTCATCACTCAACACTCAACACTCAGTCCTCAATCTTCAATCCTCAATACTCAATTCCCAATCTTCAATCCTCAATACTAAATCTTCAATCCTCAATCCTCAGTCCACAATCCCCAGTACTCAGTCCTCAAACCTCAATCCTCAATCCTCAATCCCCAATCCTCAATCCACAGTCCTCAATCATCAATCCTCAATCTTCAATACTCAATCCTCAATCCTCAATCCTCAATCCTCATTCCTCAATCATCAATCCTCAATCCTCAATCCTCAATCCTCAATCCTCAGTCATCAATACTCAATCTTGAATACTCAATCCTCAGTCCTCAGTCCACAAACCTCAATCCTCAACCCTCAGCCCTCATCGTCAATCCTCAATCCTCAATCCTCAATCCCTAACCTTCAATCCTCAATTCTCAATCCTCAATCCTTAACCCTCAGACCTCAAACATCAATACTCAACCCTCAGTCCTCGTCCTCAATACACAAACCTCAATTCTCAGTCCTCAATATTCAATCATCAATATTCAATGTTCAATCCTCAATCCTCAATCCTCAATCATCAGTCCCCAATCTTCAATACTCAATCCTCAATCCTCAATTCTCAATGCTCAATCCTCAAACCTCAATCTTCAATCCTTAATAATGAATTTTCAATCCTCAATCCTCAATACTCAGTCATCAATCCTCAATCTTCAATACTCAATCCTCAATCCTCAATCCTCTATCCTCAATCCTCAACCCTCACACCTCATTATCAGTTCTCAATTCACAATCCTCAATCCTCAGTCCTCAGTCCTCAGTCCTCTATGATCAATCCTCAATCCTCAATCTTCAATCCTCAATACTCAATCTTCAATCCTCAATCCTCAATCCTCAATCGTCAATCTTCAGTCCTCAATACTCAATCCTCAATCCTCAACCTTCAATCGTCAATACTCATTCTTCAATCCTCAATCCTCAACACTCAACCCTCAATTTTCATTCCTCAATCCTCAATCCTCAATCCTCAATCCTCATTCTTCAATCCTCAATACCCAATCCTCAATCTTCAATCCTCAATCCTCAATCCTCAATTCTCAATCCTCAATCCTCAGTCCTCAGTTCTCAAACCTCAATCCTCAACCCTCAGCCCTCATCCTCAATACTGAATCCTCAATTCACAATCCTCAATCTTCAATCCTCAATACTCAATCTTCAATCCTCAATCCTCAGTCCTCAAACCTCAATTCCGAATCCTCAATCCTGAATCCTCAATCTTCGGCCCTCAGTCCTCAACAATCTGTTGTGAATCCTCAATCCTCAATAGAATATCGTCAATTCAAAGCTTTCAATACTCAATACTCAATCTGCAATCTTCAAACCTCTATCCACAAACATCAATTCTCATCACTCAACACTCAACACTCAGTCCTCAATGTTCAATCCTCAATCCTCAATACCCAATCTTCAATACTCAATACTGAATCTTCAATCCTCAATCCTCAGTCCACAATCCTCAGACCTCAGTCCTCAAACCTCAATCCTCAATCCTCAATCCCCAATCCTCAATCCACAGTCCTCAATCATCAATCCTCAATCTTCAATACTCAATCCTCAATCCTCAATCCTCAATCCTCATTCCTCAATCCTCAATCCTCGATCCTCAATCCTCATTCTTCAATCCTCAATACCCAATCCTCAATCTTCAATCCTCAATCCTCAATCCTCAATTCTCTATCCTCAATCCTCAGTCCTCAGTTCTCAAACCTCAATCCTCAACCCTCAGCACTCATCGTCAATCCCCAATCCTCAATCCTCAATCCTCAATCTTCAATCCTCAATACTCCATCCTCAATCTCCAATCCTCAATCCTCAATCCTCAATCCTCAGTCCTCAATCCTCAATCTTCAATCCTCAATACTCAATCCTCAATCTTCAATCCTCAATCCTCAATCCTCAATCCTCAGTCCTCAATCCTCATTCGTCAGGCTTCAATCCTCAATACTCACTCTTCAATCCTCAATACTCAATCCACGATACTCAATCCTCATTCTTCAATCCCCAATACCCAAACCTCAATCTTCAATCCTCAAACCTCAATCCTCAACCCCCAGGCCTCATCCTCAATCCTCAATCCTCAGTCTTCAATACTCAATCCTCAATCTTCAATCCTCAACCCTCAATCCTCAATCCTCAGTTCTCAATCCTCATTCGTCAGTCTTCAATCCTCAATACTCACTCTTCAATCCTCAATCCTCAATCGACGATACTCAATCCTCATTCTTAAATCCCCAATACCCAATCCTCAATCTTCAATCCTCAAACCTCAATCCTCAACCCCCAGGCCTCATCCTCAATCCTCAATCCGCAATCCTCAATTCCCAGTCCTCAATCCTCAATCCTAAATCCTCAATCCTCAATCGCCATTCTTCAACCCTCAATACTCAATCTTCAAACCTCAACACTCAATCCTCAATCCTAAATCCTCAATTCTCATTCTCCAATCCTCAATACCCAATCCTCAGTCTTCAATCCTCAATCCTCAATCCTCAATTCTCAATCCAAAATCCTCAGTCCTCAGTCCTCAAACCTCAATACTCAACCCTCAGCCCTCATCCTCAATACTGAATCCTCAATTCTCAATCCTCAATCTTCGATCCTCAATACTCAATCTTCAATCCTCAATCCTCAGTCCTCAATCCTCAATGCTCAATCGTCAGTCTTCAATCCTCAATACTCAATCTTCAATCCTCAATCCTCAAAACTCAATACTCAATCCTCAATCTTCAATCCTTAATAATCAATTTTCAATCCTCAATCCTCAATACTCAGTCATCAATCCTCAATCTTCAATACTCAATCCTCAATCCTCAATTCTCTATACTCAATCCTCAACCCTCAGACCTCATTATCAGTTCTCAATTCTCAATCCTCAATCCTCAGTCCTCAATCCTCAGTCCTCAATGGTCAATCCTCAATCCTCAATCTTCAATCCTCAATACTCTATCTTCAATCCTCAATCCTCAATCCTCAATCGTCAATCTTCAGTCCTCAATACTCAATACTCAATCCTCAATCTTCAGTCGTCAATACTCATTCTTCAATCCTCAATCCTCAACCCTCAACCCTCAATTTTCATTCCTCAATCCTCAATCCTCAATCCTCAATCCTCATTCTTCAATCCTCAATACCCAATCCTCAATCTTCAATCCTCAATCCTCAATCCTCAATTCTCAATCCTCAATCCTCAGTCCTCAGTTCTCAAACCTCAATCCTCAACCCTCAGCGCTCATCGTCAATCCCCAATCCTCAATCCTCAATCCTCAATCTTCAATCCTCAATACTCAATCCTCAATCTTCAATGCTCAATCCTCAATCCTCAATCCTCAGTCCACAATCCTCAATCTTCAATCCTCAATACTCAATACTCAATCTTCAATCCTCAATCCTCAATCCTCATTCCTCAGTCCTCAATCCTCATTCGTCAGTCTTCAATCCTCAATACTCAATACTCAATCGTCAATCTTCAATCGTCAATACTCATTCTTCAATCCTCAATCCTCAACCCTCAACCCTCAATCTTCATTCCTCAATCCTCAATCCTCAATCCTCAATCCTCATTCTTCAATCCTCAATACCCAATCCTCAATCTTCAATCCTCAATCCTCAATCCTCAATCCTCAATCTCCAATCCTCAATCCTCAATCCTCAATCTTCAATCCTCAATACCCAATCCTCAATCTTCAATCCTCAATCCTCAATACTCAATCTTCAATCCTCAATCCTTAGTCCTCAAACCTCAATTCTGAATCCTCAATCCTCAATCTTCAATCCTCAATCCTCAATCCTCAGTCGTCAATCTTCAGTCCTCAATACTCAATCCTCAATCCTCAACCTTCAATCGTCAATACTCATTCTTCAATCCTCAATCCTCAACCCTCAATCCTCTGTCTCCAATCCTCAATCTTCAATCCTCAATACTCAATCCTCAATCTTCAAGCCTCAATCCTCAATCCTCAATCCTCAGTCCTCAATCCTCATTCGCCAGTCTTCAATCCTCAATACTCACTCTTCAATCCTCAATCCTCAATCCACGATACTCAATCCTCATTCTTCAATCCCCAATACCCAATCCTCAATCTTCAATCCTCAAACCTCAATCCTCAACACTCAGGCCTCATCCTCAATCCTCAATCCTCAGTCTTCAATCCTCAATCCTCAATCCTCAATCCTCAATCCCCAATCCTCAATCCTCAATCCTCAATCTTCAATCCTCAATACTCAATCTTCAATCCTCAATCCTCAATCCTCAATCCTCAATCCTCAATCCTCAATCGTCAGTCTTCAACCCTCAATGCTCAATCTTCAAACCTCAACACTCAATCTTCAATCCTAAATCCTCAATTCTCATTCTCCAATCCTCAATACCCAATCCTCAGTCTTCAATCCTTAATCCTCAATCCTCAATTCTCAATCCTCAATCCTCAGTCCTCAGTCCTCAAACCTCAATACTCAACCCTCAGCCCTCATCCTCAATACTGAATCCTCAATTCTCAATCCTCGATCTTCAATCCTCAATACCCAATCTTCAATCCTCAATCCTCAATCCTCTGTCCTCAAACCTCAATTCTGAAACCTCAATCCTGAATCCTCAATCTTCGGCCCTCAGTCCTCAACAATCTGTTGTGAATCCTCAATCGTCAATAGAATATCCTCAATTCAAAGTTTTCAATACTCAATACTCAATCTACAATCTTCAAACCTCTATCCACAAACATCAATTCTCATCACTCAACACTCAACACTCAGTCCTCAATGTTCAATCCTCAATCCTCAATTCCCAATCTTCAATCCTCAATACTGAACTTTCAATCCTCAATCCTCAGTCCACAATCCTCAGTCCTCAGTCCTCAAACCTCAATCCTCAATCCTCAATCCCCAATCCTCAATCCTCAGTCCTCAATCATCAATCCTCAATCTTCAATACTCAATCCTCAATCCTCAATCCCCAATCCTCAATCCTCAATCCTCATTCTTCAATCCTCAATACCCAATCCTCAATCTTCAATCCTCAATCCCCAATCCTCAATCCTCAATCCTCAATCGTCAGTCTTCAATCCTCAATACTCAATCTTAAATCCTCAATCCTCAAACCTCAATCCTCAATCCTCATTCTTCAATCCTCAATACCCAATACTCAATCTTCAATCCTCAATCCTCAATCCTCATTTCTCAATGCTCTATCCTCAGTCCTCAGTCCTCAAACCTCAATCCTGAACCGTCAGCCCCCATCCTCAATCCTCAATACTCAATCTTTAATCCTCAATCCTCAATCCTCAATACTCAATCTTCAATCCTCAATCCTTAGTCCTCAAACCCCAATTCTGAATCCAAGATCCTGAATCCTCAATCTTCAGACCTCAGTCCTCAACAATCTGTTGTCAATCCTCAATCCTCAATAGAATATCCTCAATTCAAAGTTTTCAATACTCAATACTCAATCAGCAATCTTCAAACCTCTATCCACAAACATCAATTCTCATCACTCAACACTCAACACTCAGTCCTCAATGTTCAATCCTCAATCCTCAATTCCCAATCTTCAATCCTCAATACTGAATCTTCAATCCTCAATCCTCAATCCACAATCGTCAGCCCTCAAACCTCAATTCTGAATCCAAAATCCTGAATCCACAATCTTCAGACCTCAGTCCTCAACAATCAATTGTCAATCCTCGATCCTCAATAGAATATCCTCAATTCACTGCTTTCAATACACAATACTCAAACTGCAATCTTCAAACCTCTATCCACAAACATCAATACTCATCACTCAACCCTCAACACTCAGTCCTCAACGTTCAACCCTCAATCCTCAATCCTCAATCCTCAATCGTCAATTTTCAATCCTCAATACTCAATCTTCAATCCTCGATCCTCAATCCTCAATCCACAATCCTCATTCTTCAATCCTCAGTACCCAAACCTGAGTCTTCAATCCTCAATCATCAATCCTCAATCCTCAATCCTCAACCCTCATTCTTCAATCCTCAATACCCAATCCTCAATCTTCAATCCTCAATCCTCAATCCCCAATTCTCAATCCTCAATCCTCAGTCCTCAGTCCTCAATCCTCAATCCTCAACCCTCAGCCCTCATCGTCAATACTCAATCCTCAATCCTCAATCCTTAACCTTCAATCCTCAATACTCAATCTTCAATCCTCAATCATCAATTCTCAATCCTCAATCCTCAATCTTCAATCCTCAATCCTCAATCCTCAATCTTCAATCCTCAATACTCAATCTGCAATCCTCAATCTTCAAACCTCAATCCTCAATCCTCATTCTTCAATCCTCAATACCCAATCCTCAATCTTCGATCCTCAATCCTCAGTCATCAATTCTCAATCGTCAGTCCTTAACCCTCAGACCTCAAACATCAATATTGGACCCTCAGTCCTCGTCCTCAATACACAAACATCAATCCTCAGTCCTCAATATTCAATCATCAATATTCAATCTTCAATCCTCAATCCTCAATACTCAATCATCAATCCTCAATCTTCAATACTCAATCCTCAATCCTCAATTCTCAATCCTCAATCCTCAATCCTCAAACCTCAATCTTCAATCCTTAATAATCAATTTTCAATCCTCAATCCTCAATACTCAGTCATCAATCCTCAATCTTCAATACTCAATCCTCAATCCTCAATCCTCTATCCTCAATCCTCAACCCTCAGACCTCATTATCAGTTCTCAATTCTCAATCATCAATCCTCAGTCCTCAATCCTCAGTCCTCAATGATCAATCCTGAATCCTCAATCTTCAATCCTCAATACTCAATCTTCAATCCTCAATCCTCAATCCTCAATCGTCAATCTTCAGTCCTCAATACTCAATCCTCAATCCTCAGTTATCAACACTCAATGGAATATCCTGAATTCTCAGGATTCAATACTCAAACCTCAATCCTCAACCCTCAGCCCTCTTCCTCCGTCCTCAATCCTAAATCCTCAATCCTCATTCTTGAGTCCCCGATACTCAATTTTCAATCCTCAATCCTCAATCCTCAATCCTCAATCCTCAATCCTCAACCCTCAATCCTCAGTCATCAATACTCAATCTTCAATACTCAATCCTCAATCCTCAACCCTCAATCCTCAATACTCAATCCTCAACCCTCAGTCCTCATTATCAGTTCTCAATTCTCAATCCTCAATCCTCAGTCCTCAATCCTCAGTCCTCAATGATCAATCCTCAACCCTCAATATTCAATTCTCAATACTCAATCTTCAATCCTCAATCCTCAATCCTCCATCGTCAATCTTCAGTCCTCAATACTCAATCCTCAATCCTCAACCTTCAATCGTCAATACTCATTCTTCAATCCTCAATCCTCAACCCTCAACCCTCAATTTTCATTCCTCAATCCTCAATCCTCAATCCTCAATCCTCATTCTTCAATCCTCAATACCCAATCCTCAATCTTCAATCCTCAATCCTCAATCCTCAATTCTCAATCCTCAATCCTCAGTCCTCAGTCCTCAATCTTCAATACTCAATCCTCAATCCTCAATCCTCAATCCTCATTCCTCAATCATCAATCCTCAATCTTCAATACTCAATCCTCAATCCTCAACCGTCAGTCTTCTATCCTCAATACTCAATCTTCAATCCTCAACACTCAATCCTCAATCCTCAATCCTCAATCCTCATTCTTCAATCCTCAATACCGAATCCTCAATCTTCAATCCTCAATCCTCAATCCTCAGTCCTCAATACACAATCCTCAATCCTCAATCCTCAATCATCAATCCTCAATCTTCAATACTCAATACTCAATCCTCAATCCCCAATCCTCAATCCTCAATCATCAATACTCAACCTTCAATACTCATTCCTCAATCCTCAATGCTCAATCCTCAATACTCAACCATAAGTCCTCAGTTCTCAACACTCAATGGAATATCCTGAATTCTCAGGATTCAATACTCAAACCTCAATCCTCAACCCTCAGGCCTCTTCCTCCGTCCTCAATCCTCAACCCTCAATCCTCATTCTTGAGTCCCCGATACTCAATTTTCAATCCTCAACCCTCAATCCTCAATCCTCAATCCTGAATCCTCAATCCTCAATCCTCAGTCATCAAAACTCAATCTTCAATACTCAATCCTCAATCCTCAATCCTCAATCCTCAATACTCAATCCTCAATCCTCAATCCTCATTCCTCAAACCTCAATCCACAACCCTCAGTCCTCATCCTCAATCCTCAATCTTCAATACTCAATCCTCAATCCTCAATCCTCTATCCTCAATCCTCAACCCTCAGTCCTCACTATCAGTTCTCAATTCACAATCCTCAATCCTCAGTCCTCAATCCTCAGTCCTCAATGATCAATCCTCAATCCTCAATATTCAATCCTCAATACTCAATCTTCAATCCTCAATCCTCAATCCTCAATCGTCAATCTTCAGTCCTCAATACTCAATCCTCAATCCTCAACCTTCAATAGTCAATACTCATTCTTCAATCCTCAATCCTCAACCCTCAACCCTCAATTTTCATTCCTCAATCCTCAATCCTCAATCCTCAATCCTCATTCTTCAATCCTCAATACCCAATCCTCAATCTTCAATCCTCAATCCTCAATCCTCAATTCTCAATCCTCAATCCTCAGTCCTCAGTCCTCAAACATCAATCATCAACCCTCAGCACTCACCGTCAATCCCCAATCCTCAATCCTCAATCCTCAATCTTCAATCCTCAATACTCAATCCTCAATCTTCAATCCTCAATCCTCAATCCTCAATCCTCAATCCTCAATCCTCATTCTTCAATCCTCAATACCCAATCCTCAATCTTCAATCCTCAATCCTCAATCCTCAGTCCTCAATCCTCAATCCTCAATCGTCAGTCTTCAATCCTCAATACTCAATCTTCAATCCTCAATCCTCAAACCTCAATCCTCAATCCTCATTCTTCAATCCTCAATACCCAATACTCAATCTTCAATCCTCAATCCTCAATCCTCATTTCTCAATGCTCTATCCTCAGTCCTCAGTCCTCAAACCTCAATCCTGAACCGTCAGCCCCCATCCTCAATCCTCAATACTCAATCTTCAATCCTCAATCCTCAATCCTCAATACTCAATCTTCAATCCTCAATCCTTAGTCCTCAAACCTCAATTCTGAATCCAAAATCCTGAATCCTCAATCTTCAGACCTCAGTCCACAACAATCTGTTGTCAATCCTCAATCCTCAATAGAATATCCTCAATTCAAAGTTTTCAATACTCAATACTCAATCTGCAATCTTCAAACCTCTATCCACAAACATCAATTCTCATCACTCAACACTCAACACTCAGTCCTCAATGTTCAATCCTCAATCCTCAATTCCCAATCTTCAATCCTCAATACTGAATCTTCAATCCTCAATCCTCAATCCACAATCGTCAGCCCTCAAACCTCAATTCTGAATCCTCAATCCTGAGTCCTCAATCTTCGGCCCTCAGTCCTCAACAATCAATTGTCAATCCTCAATCCTCAATAGAATATCCTCAATTCACAGCTTTCAATACTCAATACTCAAACTGCAATCTTCAAACCTCTATCCACAAACATCAATACTCATCACTCAACCCTCAACACTCAGTCCTCAACGTTCAATCCTCAATCCTCAATCCTCAATCCTCAATCGTCAATCTTCAATCCTCAATACTCAATCTTCAATCCTCAATCCTCAATCCTCAATCCTCAATCCTCATTCTTCAATCCTCAGTACCCAAACCTGAATCTTCAATCCTCAATCCTCAATCCTCAATCATCAATCCTCAATTCTCAATCCTCTATCTTCAATCCTAAATACTAAATCTTCAATCCTCAATCCTCAATCCTCATTCTACAATCCTCAATACTCAATCTTGAATCATCAATCGTCAACTCTCAATCCACAATCCTCAATCCTTAATCGTCACTCCTCAGTCCCCAATCCTCAATCTTCAATCCTCAATCCTCAATCCTCAATCCTCAATCCTCAATCGTCAATCTTCAATCCTCAACACTCAATCTTCAATCCTCAATCCTCAATCCTCAATCCTCAATCCTCATTCTTCAATCCTCAGTACCCAAACCTGAATCTTCAATCCTCAATCCTCAATCCTCAATCATCAATCCTCAATTCTCAATCCTCTATCTTCAATCCTAAATACTAAATCTTCAATCCTCAATCCTCAATCCTCATTCTACAATCCTCAATACTCAATCTTGAATCATCAATCGTCAACTCTCAATCCACAATCCTCAATCCTTAATCGTCACTCCTCAGTCCCCAATCCTCAATCTTCAATCCTCAATCCTCAATCCTCAACCCTCAATCCTCAATCGTCAATCCTCAATCCTCAATCATCAATCCTCAATCTTCAATACTCAATACGCAATCCTCAATCCCCAATCCTCAATCCTCAATCATCAATCCTCAACCTTCAAAACTCATTCCTCAATCCTCAATGCTCAATCCTCAATACTCAACCATCAATCCTCAGTTCTCAACACTCAATGGAATATCCTGAATTCTCAGGATGCAATACTCAAACCTCAATCCTCAACCCTCAGCCCTCATCCTCCGTCCTCAATCCTCAATCCTCAATCCTCATTCTTGAGTCCCCGATACTCAATTTTCAATCCTCAATCCTCAATACTCAGTCATGAATACTCAATCTTGAATACACAATCCTCAATCCTCAATCCTCAATACTCAATCCTCAATCCTCAATCCTCATTCCTCAAACCTCAATCCACAACCCTCAGTCCTCATCCTCAGTTCTCAATTATCAATCCTCAATCCTCAATCCTCAATCTTCAATCCTCAATACTCAATCTTCAATCCTCAATCCTCAATCCTCAATCGTCAATCTTCAGTCCTCAATACTCAATCCTCAATCCTCAATCTTCAATCGTCAATACTCATCCTTCAACCCTCAATCCTCAACCCTCAACCCTCAATTTTCATTCCTCAATCCTCAATCCTCAATCCTCAATCCTCATTCTTCAATCCTCAATACCCAATCCTCAATCTTCAAACCTCAATCCTCAATCCTCAATTCTCAATCCTCAATCCTCAATCCTCATTTCTCAGTGCTCTATCCTCAGTCCTCAGTCTTCAAACGTCAATCCTGAACCGTCAGCCCCCATCCTCAATCCCCAAAACTCAATCTTCAATCCTCAATCCTCAATCCTCAATACGCAATCTTCAATCCTCAATCCTCAATCCCCAATTCTCAGTCCTCAATCCTCAGTCCTCAGTCCTCAAACCGCAATCCTCAACCCTCAGCCCTCATCGTCAATCCTCAATCCTCAATCCTCAATCCTTAACCTTCAATCCTCAATACTCAATATTCAATCCTCAATCATCAATTCTCAACCCTCAATTTTCATTCCTCAATCCTCAATCCTCAATCCTCAATCCTCATTCTTCAATCCTCAATACCCAATCCTCAATCTTCAATCCTCAATCCTCAATCCTCAATCCTCAATACTCAATCCTCAATCCTCAATCCTCAATCATCAATCCTCAATCTTCAATACTCAATACTCAATCCTCAATCCCCAATCCTCAATCCTCAATCATCAATACTCAACCTTCAATACTCATTCCTCAATCCTCAATGCTCAATCCTCAATACTCAACCATCAGTCCTCAGTTCTCAACACTCAATGGAATATCCTGAATTCTCAGGATTCAATACTCAAACCTCAATCCTCAACCCTCAGGCCTCTTCCTCCGTCCTCAATCCTCAATCCTCAATCCTCATTCTTGAGTCCCCGATACTCAATTTTCAATCCTCAACCCTCAATCCTCAATCCTCAATCCTCAATCCTCAATCCTCAATCCTCAGTCATCAATACTCAATCTTCAATACTCAATCCTCAATCCTCAATCCTCAATCCTCAATACTCAATCCTCAATCCTCAATCCTCATTCCTCAAACCTCAATCCACAACCCTCAGTCCTCATCCTCAATTCTCAATTCTCAATCCTCAATCCTCAATCCTCAATCTTCAATCCTTAATAATCAGTTTTCAATCCTCAATCCTCAATACTCAGTCATCAATCCTCAACCTTCAATACTCAATCCTCAATCCTCAATCCTCTATCCTCAATCCTCAACCCTCAGTCCTCACTATCAGTTCTCAATTCTCAATCCTCAATCCTCAGTCCTCAATCCTCAGTCCTCAATGATCAATCCTCAATCCTCAATATTCAATCCTCAATACTCAATCCTCATTCCTCAAACCTCAATCCACAACCCTCAGTCCTCATCCTCAATTCTCAATTCTCAATCCTCAATCCTCAATCCTCAATCCTCAATCTTCAATCCTTAATAATCAATTTTCAATCCTCAATCCTCAATACTCAGTCATCAATCCTCAATCTTCAATACTCAATCCTCAATTCTCAATCCTCTATTCTCAATCCTCAACCCTCAGTCCTCACTATCAGTTCTCAATTCACAATCCTCAATCCTCAGTCCTCAATCCTCAGTCCTCAATGATCAATCCTCAATCCTCAATATTCAATCCTCAATACTCAATCTTCAATCCTCAATCCTCAATCCTCAATCGTCAATCTTCAGTCCTCAATACTCAATCCTCAATCCTCAACCTTCAATAGTCAATACTCATTCTTCAATCCTCAATCCTCAACCCTCAATCCTCAATCCTCAATCCTCATTCTTCAATCCTCAATACCCAATCCTCAATCTTCAATCCTCAATCCTCAATCCTCAATTCTCAATCCTCAATCCTCAGTCCTCAGTCCTCAAACATCAATCATCAACCCTCAGCACTCACCGTCAATCCCCAATCCTCAATCCTCAATCCTCAATCTTCAATCCTCAATACTCAATCCTCAATCTTCAATCCTCAAACCTCAATCCTCAATCCTCAGTCCTCAATCCTCAATCTTCAATCCTCAATACTCAATCCTCAAACTTCAATCCTCAATCCTCAATCCTCAATCCTCAGTCCTCAATCCTCATTCGTCAGTCTTCAATCCTCAATACTCAATCTTCAATCCTCAATCCTCAGTCCTCAAACCTCAATTCTGAATCCTCAATCCTGAATCCTCAATCTTCGGCCCTCAGTCCTCAACAATCTGCTGTCAATCCTCAATCCTCAATAGAATATCCTCAATTCAAAGTTTTCAATACTCAATACTCAATCTGCAACCTTCAAACCTCTATCCACAAACATCAATTCTCACCACTCAACACTCAACACTCAGTCCTCAATGTTCAATCCTCAACCCTCAATTACCAATCTTCAATCATCAATACTGAATCTTCAATCCTCAATCCTCAATCCACAATCCTCAGTCCTCAGTCCTCAAACCTCAATCCTCAATCCTCAATCCCCAATCCTCAATCCTCAGACCTCAATCATCAATCCTCAATCTTCAATACTCAATCCTCAATCCTCAATCCTCAATCCTCAATCCTCATTCCTCAATCATCAATCCTCAATCTTCAATACTCAATCCTCAATCCTCAACCGTCAGTCTTCTATCCTCAATACTCAATCTTCAATCCTCAACACTCAATCCTCAATCCTCAATCCTCAATCCTCATTCTTCAATCCTCAATACCCAATCCTCAATCTTCAATCCTCAATCCTCAATCCTCAGTCCTCAATCCTCAATCCTCAATCGTCAGTCTTCAATCCTCAATACTCAATCTTCAATCCTCAATCTTCAATCCTCAATCCTCAAACCTCAATCCCCAATCCTCATTCTTCAATCCTCAATACCCAATACTCAATCCTCAATCCTCAATCCTCAATCCTCATTTCTCAATGCTCTATCCTCAGTCCTCAGTCCTCAAACCTCAATCCTCAACCGTCAGCCCCCGTCCTCAATCCTCAATCCTCAATCTTCAATCCTCAATCCTCAATCCTCAATACTCAATCCTCAATCCTCAATCCATAGTCCTCAAACCTCAATTCTGAATCCTCAATCCTGAATCCTCAATCTTCAGACCTCAGTCCTCAACAATCTGTTGTCAATCCTCAATCCTCAATAGAATATCCTCAATTCAAAGTTTTCAATACTCAATACTCAATCTGAAATCTTCAAACCTCTATCCACAAACATGAATTCTCATCACTCAACACTCAAACCTCAGTCCTCAATCATCAATCCTCAATCTTCAATACTCAATCCTCAATCCTCAATCCTCAATCCTTAGTCCTCAAACTTCAATTCTGAATCCTCAATCCTGAATCCTCAATTTTCAGACCTCAGTCCTCAACAATCTGTTGTGAATCCTCAATCCTCAATAGAATATCCCCAATTCAAAGTTTTCAATACTCAATACTCAATCTGCAATCTTCAAACCTCTATCCACAAACATCAATTCTCATCACTCAACACTCAACACTCAGTCCACAATGTTCAATCCTCAATCCTCAATTCCCAATCCTCAATCCTCAATCCTCAATTCTCAATCCTCTATCTTCAATCCTAAATACTAAATCTTGAATCCTCAATCCTCAATCCTCAATCCTCAATCCTCAATCCTCATTCTACAATCCTCAATACTCAATCTTGAATCATCAATCGTCAACTCTCAATCCTCAATCCTCAATCCTCAATCGTCACTCCTCAATCCCCAATCCTCAATCTTCAATCCTCAATCCTCAATCCTCAATCCTCAATCCTCAATCCTCAATCCTCAATCCTCAATCATCAATCCTCAATCTTCAATACTCAATACTCAATCCTCAATCCCCAATCCTCAATCCTCAATCATCAATGCTCAACCTTCAATACTCATTCCTCAATCCTCAATGCTCAATCCTCAATACTCAACCATCAGTCCTCAGTTCTCAACACTCAATGGAATATCCTGAATTCTCAGGATTCAATACTCAAACCTCAATCCTCAACCCTCAGCCCTCTTCCTCCGTCCTCAATCCTAAATCCTCAATCCTCATTCTTGAGTCCCCGATACTCAATTTTCAATCCTCAATCCTCAATCCTCAATCCTCAATCCTCAACCCTCAATCCTCAGTCATCAATACTCAATCTTCAATACTCAATCCTCAATCCTCAATCCTCAATCCTCAATACTCAATCCTCAACCCTCAGTCCTCATTATCAGTTCTCAATTCTCAATCCTCAATCCTCAGTCCTCAATCCTCAGTCCTCAATGATCAATCCTCAACCCTCAATATTCAATCCTCAATACTCAATCTTCAATCCTCAATCCTCAATCCTCCATCGTCAATCTTCAGTCCTCAATACTCAATCCTCAATCCTCAACCTTCAATCGTCAATACTCATTCTTCAATCCTCAATCCTCAACCCTCAACCCTCAATTTTCATTCCTCAATCCTCAATCCTCAATCCTCAATCCTCATTCTTCAATCCTCAATACCCAATCCTCAATCTTCAATCCTCAATCCTCAATCCTCAATTCTCAATCCTCAATCCTCAGTCCTCAGTCCTCAAACATCAATCATCAACCCTCAGCACTCACCGTCAATCCCCAATCCTCAATCCTCAATCCTCAATCTTCAATCCTCAATACTCAATCCTCAATCTTCAATCCTCAATCCTCAATACTCAATCCTCAGTCCTCAATCCTCAATCTTCAATCCTCAATACTCAATCCTCAAACTTCAATCCTCAATCCTCAATCCTCAATCCTCAGTCCTCAATCCTCATTCGTCAGTCTTCAGTCCTCAATACTCAATCTTCAATCCTCAATCCTCAGTCCTCAAACCTCAATTCTGAATCCTCAATCCTGAATCCTCAATCTTCGGCCCTCAGTCCTCAACAATCTGCTGTCAATCCTCAATCCTCAATAGAATATCCTCAATTCAAAGTTTTCAATACTCAATACTCAATCTGCAATCTACAAACCTCTATCCACAAACATCAATTCTCATCACTCAACACTCAACACTCAGTCCTCAATGTTCAATCCTCAACCCTCAATTCCCAATCTTCAATCCTCAATACTGAATCTTCAATCCTCAATCCTCAATCCACAATCCTCAGTCCTCAGTCCTCAGTCCTCAAACCTCAATCCTCAATCCTCAATCCCCAATCCTCAATCCTCAGACCTCAATCATCAATCCTCAATCTTCAATACTCAATCCTCAATCGTCAATCCTCAATCCTCATTCCTCAATCATCAATCCTCAATCTTCAATACTCAATCCTCAATCCTCAACCGTCAGTCTTCTATCCTCAATACTCAATCTTCAATCCTCAACACTCAATCCTCAATCCTCAATCCTCAATCCTCATTCTTCAATCCTCAATACCGAATCCTCAATCTTCAATCCTCAATCCTCAATCCTCAGTCCTCAATCCTCAATCCTCAATCGTCAGTCTTCAATCCTCAATACTCAATCTTCAATCCTCAATCTTCAATCCTCAATCCTCAAACCTCAATCCCCAATCCTCATTCTTCAGTCCTCAATACCCAATACTCAATCCTCAATCCTCAATCCTCAATCCTCATTTCTCAATGCTCTATCCTCAGTCCTCAGTCCTCTAACCTCAATCCTCAACCGTCAGCCCCCGTCCTCAATCCTCAATCCTCTATCTTCAATCCTCAATCCTCAATACTCAATCTTCAGTCCTCAATCCATAGTCCTCAAACCTCAATTCTGAATCCTCAATCCTGAATCCTCAATCTTCAGACCTCAGTCCTCAACAATCTGTTGTCAATCCTCAATCCTCAATAGAATATCCTCAATTCAAAGTTTTCAATACTCAATACTCAATCTGCAATCTTCAAACCTCTATCCACAAACATCAATTCTCATCACTCAACACTCAAACCTCAGTCCTCAATCATCAATCCTCAATCTTCAATACTCAATCCTCAATCCTCAATCCTCAATCCTCATTCCTCAATCATCAATCCTGAATCCTCATTCTTCAACCCTCAATACCCAATACTCAATCCTCAATCCTCAATCCTCAATCCTCATTCCTCAATAATCAATCCTGAATCTTCAACACTCAATCCTCAATCCTCAATCGTCAGTCTTCTATCCTCAATACTCAATCTTCAATCCTCAACACTCAATCCTCAATCCTCAATCCTCGATCCTCATTCTTCAATCCTCAATACCCAATCCTCAATCATCAATCTTCAATCCTCAATCCTCAGTCCTCAATCCTCAACGCTCAATCGTCAGTCTTCAATCCTCAATACTCAATCTTCAATCCTCAATCCTCAAAACTCAATCCTCAATCCTCATTCTTCAATCCCTAATATCCAATACTCAATCTTCAATCCTCAATCCTCAATCCTCATTTCTCAATGCTCTATCCTCAGTCATCAGTCCTCAAACCTCAATCCTCAACCGTCAGGCCCCATCCTCAATCCTCAATCCTCAATCTTCAATCCTCAATCCTCAATCCTCAATTCTCAATCCTCAATCCTCAGTCCTCAGTTCTCAAACCTCAATCCTCAACCCTCAGCACTCATCGTCAATTCGCAATCCTCAATCCTCGGTCCTCAATCTTCAATCTTCAATACTCAATCCTCAATCTTCAACCCTCAATCCTCAATCCTCAATCCTCAGTCCTCAACCCTCATTCTTCAATCCTCAATACCCAATCCTCAATCTTCAATCCTCAATCCTCAATCCCCAATTCTCAATCCTCAATCCTCAGTCCTGAGTCCTCAAACCTCAATCCTCAACCCTCAATCCCCAATCCTCAATCCTCAGACCTCAATCATCAATCCTCAATCTTCAATACTCAATCCTCAATCCTCAATCCTCAATCCTCATTCCTCAATCATCAATCCTCAATCTTCAATACTCAATCCTCAATCCTCAACCGTCAGTCTTCTATCCTCAATACTCAATCTTCAATCCTCAACACTCAATCCTCTATCGTCAATCCTCAATCCTCATTCTTCAATCCTCAATACCGAATCCTCAATCTTCAATCCTCAATCCTCAATCCTCAGTCCTCAATCCTCAATCCTCAATCGTCAGTCTTCAATCCTCAATACTCAATCTTCAATCCTCAATCTTCAATCCTCAATCCTCAAACCTCAATCCCCAATCCTCATTCTTCAGTCCTCAATACCCAATACTCAATCCTCAATCCTCAATCCTCAATCCTCATTTCTCAATGCTCTATCCTCAGTCCTCTGTCCTCTAACCTCAATCCTCAACCGTCAGCCCCCGTCCTCAATCCTCAATCCTCTATCTTCAATCCTCAATCCTCAATCCTCAGTCCTCAATCCTCAATCCTCAATCGTCAGTCTTCAATCCTCAATACTCAATCTTCAATCCTCAATCTTCAATCCTCAATCCTCAAACCTCAATCCCCAATCCTCATTCTTCAGTCCTCAATACCCAATACTCAATCCTCAATCCTCAATCCTCAATCCTCATTTCTCAATGCTCTATCCTCAGTCCTCAGTCCTCTAACCTCAATCCTCAACCGTCAGCCCCCGTCCTCAATCCTCAATCCTCTATCTTCAATCCTCAATCCTCAATACTCAATCTTCAGTCCTCAATCCATAGTCCTCAAACCTCAATTCTGAATCCTCAATCCTGAATCCTCAATCTTCAGACCTCAGTCCTCAACAATCTGTTGTCAATCCTCAATCCTCAATAGAATATCCTCAATTCAAAGTTTTCAATACTCAATACTCAATCTGCAATCTTCAAACCTCTATCCACAAACATCAATTCTCATCACTCAACACTCAAACCTCAGTCCTCAATCATCAATCCTCAATCTTCAATACTCAATCCTCAATCCTCAATCCTCAATCCTCATTCCTCAATCATCAATCCTGAATCCTCATTCTTCAACCCTCAATACCCAATACTCAATCCTCAATCCTCAATCCTCAATCCTCATTCCTCAATAATCAATCCTGAATCTTCAACACTCAATCCTCAATCCTCAATCGTCAGTCTTCTATCCTCAATACTCAATCTTCAATCCTCAACACTCAATCCTCAATCCTCAATCCTCGATCCTCATTCTTCAATCCTCAATACCCAATCCTCAATCATCAATCTTCAATCCTCAATCCTCAGTCCTCAATCCTCAACGCTCAATCGTCAGTCTTCAATCCTCAATACTCAATCTTCAATCCTCAATCCTCAAAACTCAATCCTCAATCCTCATTCTTCAATCCCTAATATCCAATACTCAATCTTCAATCCTCAATCCTCAATCCTCATTTCTCAATGCTCTATCCTCAGTCATCAGTCCTCAAACCTCAATCCTCAACCGTCAGGCCCCATCCTCAATCCTCAATCCTCAATCTTCAATCCTCAATCCTCAATCCTCAATTCTCAATCCTCAATCCTCAGTCCTCAGTTCTCAAACCTCAATCCTCAACCCTCAGCACTCATCGTCAATTCGCAATCCTCAATCCTCAGTCCTCAATCTTCAATCTTCAATACTCAATCCTCAATCTTCAACCCTCAATCCTCAATCCTCAATCCTCAGTCCTCAACCCTCATTCTTCAATCCTCAATACCCAATCCTCAATCTTCAATCCTCAATCCTCAATCCCCAATTCTCAATCCTCAATCCTCAGTCCTGAGTCCTCAAACCTCAATCCTCAACCCTCAATCCCCAATCCTCAATCCTCAGACCTCAATCATCAATCCTCAATCTTCAATACTCAATCCTCAATCCTCAATCCTCAATCCTCATTCCTCAATCATCAATCCTCAATCTTCAATACTCAATCCTCAATCCTCAACCGTCAGTCTTCTATCCTCAATACTCAATCTTCAATCCTCAACACTCAATCCTCTATCGTCAATCCTCAATCCTCATTCTTCAATCCTCAATACCGAATCCTCAATCTTCAATCCTCAATCCTCAATCCTCAGTCCTCAATCCTCAATCCTCAATCGTCAGGCTTCAATCCTCAATACTCAATCTTCAATCCTCAATCTTCAATCCTCAATCCTCAAACCTCAATCCCCAATCCTCATTCTTCAGTCCTCAATACCCAATACTCAATCCTCAATCCTCAATCCTCAATCCTCATTTCTCAATGCTCTATCCTCAGTCCTCTGTCCTCTAACCTCAATCCTCAACCGTCAGCCCCCGTCCTCAATCCTCAATCCTCTATCTTCAATCCTCAATCCTCAATACTCAATCTTCAGTCCTCAATCCATAGTCCTCAAACCTCAATTCTGAATCCTCAATCCTGAATCCTCAATCTTCAGACCTCAGTCCTCAACAATCTGTTGTCAATCCTCAATCCTCAATAGAATATCCTCAATTCAAAGTTTTCAATACTCAATACTCAATCTGCAATCTTCAAACCTCTATCCACAAACATCAATTCTCATCACTCAACACTCAAACCTCAGTCCTCAATCATCAATCCTCAATCTTCAATACTCAATCCTCAATCCTCAATCCTCAATCCTCATTCCTCAATCATCAATCCTCAATCCTCAATCTTCAATCCTCAATACTCAATCTTCAATCCTCAATCCTCAATCCTCAATCCTCAATCCTCAATCCTCAATCGTCAGTCTTCAACCCTCAATGCTCAATCTTCAAACCTCAACACTCAATCTTCAATCCTAAATCCTCAATTCTCATTCTCCAATCCTCAATACCCAATCCTCAGTCTTCAATCCTTAATCCTCAATCCTCAATTCTCAATCCTCAATCCTCAGTCCTCAGTCCTCAAACCTCAATACTCAACCCTCAGCCCTCATCCTGAATACTGAATCCTCAATTCTCAATCCTCGATCTTCAATCCTCAATACCCAATCTTCAATCCTCAATCCTCTGTCCTCAAACCTCAATTCTGAAACCTCAATCCTGAATCCTCAATCTTCGGCCCACAGTCCTCAACAATCTGTTGTGAATCCTCAATCCTCAATAGAATATCCTCAATTCAAAGTTTTCAATACTCAATACTCAATCTACAATCTTCAAACCTCTATCCACAAACATCAATTCTCATCACTCAACACTCAACACTCAGTCCTCAATGTTCAATCCTCAATCCTCAATTCCCAATCTTCAATCCTCAATACTGAACTTTCAATCCTCAATCCTCAGTCCACAATCCTCAGTCCTCAGTCCTCAAACCTCAATCCTCAATCCTCAATCCCCAATCCTCAATCCTCAGTCCTCAATCATCAATCCTCAATCTTCAATACTCAATCCTCAATCCTCAATCCCCAATCCTCAATCCTCAATCCTCATTCTTCAATCCTCAATACCCAATCCTCAATCTTCAATCCTCAATCCTCAGTCCTCAGTCCTCAATCCTCAATCGTCAGTCTTCAATCCTCAATACTCAATCTTAAATCCTCAATCCTCAAACCTCAATCCTCAATCCTCATTCTTCAATCCTCAATACCCAATACTCAATCTTCAATCCTCAATCCTCAATCCTCATTTCTCAATGCTCTATCCTCAGTCCTCAGTCCTCAAACCTCAATCCTGAACCGTCAGCCCCCATCCTCAATCCTCAATACTCAATCTTCAATCCTCAATCCTCAATCCTCAATACTCAATCTTCAATCCTCAATCCTTAGTCCTCAAACCCCAATTCTGAATCCAAGATCCTGAATCCTCAATCTTCAGACCTCAGTCCTCAACAATCTGTTGTCAATCCTCAATCCTCAATAGAATATCCTCAATTCAAAGTTTTCAATACTCAATACTCAATCTGCAATCTTCAAACCTCTATCCACAAACATCAATTCTCATCACTCAACACTCAACACTCAGTCCTCAATGTTCAATCCTCAATCCTCAATTCCCAATCTTCAATCCTCAATACTGAATCTTCAATCCTCAATCCTCAATCCACAATCGTCAGCCCTCAAACCTCAATTCTGAATCCAAAATCCTGAATCCACAATCTTCAGACCTCAGTCCTCAACAATCAATTGTCAATCCTCGATCCTCAATAGAATATCCTCAATTCACTGCTTTCAATACACAATACTCAAACTGCAATCTTCAAACCTCTATCCACAAACATCAATACTCATCACTCAACCCTCAACACTCAGTCCTCAACGTTCAACCCTCAATCCTCAATCCTCAATCCTCAATCGTCAATTTTCAATCCTCAATACTCAGTCTTCAATCCTCAATCCTCAATCCTCAATCCACAATCCTCATTCTTCAATCCTCAGTACCCAAACCTGAGTCTTCAATCCTCAATCATCAATCCTCAATCCTCAATCCTCAATCCTCATTCTTGAGTCCCCGATACTCAATTTTCAATCCTCAATCCTCAATCCTCAATCCTCAATCCTCAATCCTCAACCCTCAATCCTCAGTCATCAATACTCAATCTTCAATACTCAATCCTCAATCCTCAACCCTCAATCCTCAATACTCAATCCTCAACCCTCAGTCCTCATTATCAGTTCTCAATTCTCAATCCTCAATCCTCAGTCCTCAATCCTCAGTCCTCAATGATCAATCCTCAACCCTCAATATTCAATTCTCAATACTCAATCTTCAATCCTCAATCCTCAATCCTCCATCGTCAATCTTCAGTCCTCAATACTCAATCCTCAATCCTCAACCTTCAATCGTCAATACTCATTCTTCAATCCTCAATCCTCAACCCTCAACCCTCAATTTTCATTCCTCAATCCTCAATCCTCAATCCTCAATCCTCATTCTTCAATCCTCAATACCCAATCCTCAATCTTCAATCCTCAATCCTCAATCCTCAATTCTCAATCCTCAATCCTCAGTCCTCAGTCCTCAATCTTCAATACTCAATCCTCAATCCTCAATCCTCAATCCTCATTCCTCAATCATCAATCCTCAATCTTCAATACTCAATCCTCAATCCTCAACCGTCAGTCTTCTATCCTCAATACTCAATCTTCAATCCTCAACACTCAATCCTCAATCCTCAATCCTCAATCCTCATTCTTCAATCCTCAATACCGAATCCTCAATCTTCAATCCTCAATCCTCAATCCTCAGTCCTCAATCCTCAATCCTCAATCGTCAGTCTTCAATCCTCAATACTCAATCCTCAATCCTCAATCCTCAATCCTCATTCTTCAATCCTCAATACCCAATCCTCAATCTTCAAACCTCAATCCTCAATCCTCAATTCTCAATCCTCAATCCTCAATCCTCATTTCTCAATGCTCTATCCTCAGTCCTCAGTCTTCAAACGTCAATCCTGAACCGTCAGCCCCCATCCTCAATCCCCAAAACTCAATCTTCAATCCTCAATCCTCAATCCTCAATACGCAATCTTCAATCCTCAATCCTCAATCCCCAATTCTCAATCCTCAATCCTCAGTCCTCAGTCCTCAAACCGCAATCCTCAACCCTCAGCCCTCATCGTCAATCCTCAATCCTCAATCCTCAATCCTTAACCTTCAATCCTCAATACTCAATATTCAATCCTCAATCATCAATTCTCAACCCTCAATTTTCATTCCTCAATCCTCAATCCTCAATCCTCAATCCTCATTCTTCAATCCTCAATACCCAATCCTCAATCTTCAATCCTCAATCCTCAATCCTCAATCCTCAATACACAATCCTCAATCCTCAATCCTCAATCATCAATCCTCAATCTTCAATACTCAATACTCAATCCTCAATCCCCAATCCTCAATCCTCAATCATCAATACTCAACCTTCAATACTCATTCCTCAATCCTCAATGCTCAATCCTCAATACTCAACCATCAGTCCTCAGTTCTCAACACTCAATGGAATATCCTGAATTCTCAGGATTCAATACTCAAACCTCAATCCTCAACCCTCAGGCCTCTTCCTCCGTCCTCAATCCTCAATCCTCAATCCTCATTCTTGAGTCCGCGATACTCAATTTTCAATCCTCAACCCTCAATCCTCAATCCTCAATCCTCAATCCTCAATCCTCAATCCTCAGTCATCAAAACTCAATCTTCAATACTCAATCCTCAATCCTCAATCCTCAATCCTCAATACTCAATCCTCAATCCTCAATCCTCATTCCTCAAACCTCAATCCACAACCCTCAGTCCTCATCCTCAATCCTCAATCTTCAATACTCAATCCTCAATCCTCAATCCTCTATCCTCAATCCTCAACCCTCAGTCCTCACTATCAGTTCTCAATTCACAATCCTCAATCCTCAGTCCGCAATCCTCAGTCCTCAATGATCAATCCTCAATCCTCAATATTCAATCCTCAATACTCAATCTTCAATCCTCAATCCTCAATCCTCAATCGTCAATCTTCAGTCGTCAATACTCAATCCTCAATCCTCAACCTTCAATAGTCAATACTCATTCTTCAATCCTCAATCCTCAACCCTCAACCCTCAATTTTCATTCCTCAATCCTCAATCCTCAATCCTCAATCCTCATTCTTCAATCCTCAATACCCAATCCTCAATCTTCAATCCTCAATCCTCAATCCTCAATTCTCAATCCTCAATCCTCAGTCCTCAGTCCTCAAACATCAATCATCAACCCTCAGCACTCACCGTCAATCCCCAATCCTCAATCCTCAATCCTCAATCTTCAATCCTCAATACTCAGTCCTCAATCTTCAATCCTCAATCCTCAATCCTCAATCCTCAATCCTCAATCCTCATTCTTCAATCCTCAATACCCAATCCTCAATCTTCAATCCTCAATCCTCAATCCTCAGTCCTCAATCCTCAATCCTCAATCGTCAGTCTTCAATCCTCAATACTCAATCTTCAATCCTCAATCCTCAAACCTCAATCCTCAATCCTCATTCTTCAATCCTCAATACCCAATACTCAATCTTCAATCCTCAATCCTCAATCCTCATTTCTCAATGCTCTATCCTCAGTCCTCAGTCCTCAAACCTCAATCCTGAACCGTCAGCCCCCATCCTCAATCCTCAATACTCAATCTTCAATCCTCAATCCTCAATCCTCAATACTCAATCTTCAATCCTCAATCCTTAGTCCTCAAACCTCAATTCTGAATCCAAAATCCTGAATCCTCAATCTTCAGACCTCAGTCCACAACAATCTGTTGTCAATCCTCAATCCTCAATAGAATATCCTCAATTCAAAGTTTTCAATACTCAATACTCAATCTGCAATCTTCAAACCTCTATCCACAAACATCAATTCTCATCACTCAACACTCAACACTCAGTCCTCAATGTTCAATCCTCAATCCTCAATTCCCAATCTTCAATCCTCAATACTGAATCTTCAATCCTCAATCCTCAATCCACAATCGTCAGCCCTCAAACCTCAATTCTGAATCCTCAATCCTGAGTCCTCAATCTTCGGCCCTCAGTCCTCAACAATCAATTGTCAATCCTCAATCCTCAATAGAATATCCTCAATTCACAGCTTTCAATACTCAATACTCAAACTGCAATCTTCAAACCTCTATCCACAAACATCAATACTCATCACTCAACCCTCAACACTCAGTCCTCAACGTTCAATCCTCAATCCTCAATCCTCAATCCTCAATCGTCAATCTTCAATCCTCAATACTCAATCTTCAATCCTCAATCCTCAATCCTCAATCCTCAATCCTCATTCTTCAATCCTCAGTACCCAAACCTGAATCTTCAATCCTCAATCCTCAATCCTCAATCATCAATCCTCAATTCTCAATCCTCTATCTTCAATCCTAAATACTAAATCTTCAATCCTCAATCCTCAATCCTCATTCTACAATCCTCAATACTCAATCTTGAATCATCAATCGTCAACTCTCAATCCACAATCCTCAATCCTTAATCGTCACTCCTCAGTCCCCAATCCTCAATCTTCAATCCTCAATCCTCAATCCTCAATCCTCAATCCTCAATCGTCAATCTTCAATCCTCAATACTCAATCTTCAATCCTCAATCCTCAATCCTCAATCCTCAATCCTCATTCTTCAATCCTCAGTACCCAAACCTGAATCTTCAATCCTCAATCCTCAATCCTCAATCATCAATCCTCAATTCTCAATCCTCTATCTTCAATCCTAAATACTAAATCTTCAATCCTCAATCCTCAATCCTCATTCTACAATCCTCAAGACTCAATCTTGAATCATCAATCGTCAACTCTCAATCCACAATCCTCAATCCTTAATCGTCACTCCTCAGTCCCCAATCCTCAATCTTCAATCCTCAATCCTCAATCCTCAACCCTCAATCCTCAATCGTCAATCCTCAATCCTCAATCATCAATCCTCAATCTTCAATACTCAATACTCAATCCTCAATCCCCAATCCTCAATCCTCAATCATCAATCCTCAACCTTCAAAACTCATTCCTCAATCCTCAATACTCAATCCTCAATACTCAACCATCAATCCTCAGTTCTCAACACTCAATGGAATATCCTGAATTCTCAGGATGCAATACTCAAACCTCAATCCTCAACCCTCAGCCCTCATCCTCCGTCCTCAATCCTCAATCCTCAATCCTCATTCTTGAGTCCCCGATACTCAATTTTCAATCCTCAATCCTCAATCCTCAGTCATGAATACTCAATCTTGAATACACAATCCTCAATCCTCAATCCTCAATACTCAATCCTCAATCCTCAATCCTCATTCCTCAAACCTCAATCCACAACCCTCAGTCCTCATCCTCAGTTCTCAATTATCAATCCTCAATCCTCAATCCTCAATCTTCAATCCTCAATACTCAATCTTCAATCCTCAATCCTCAATCCTCAATCGTCAATCTTCAGTCCTCAATACTCAATCCTCAATCCTCAATCTTCAATCGTCAATACTCATCCTTCAACCCTCAATCCTCAACCCTCAACCCTCAATTTTCATTCCTCAATCCTCAATCCTCAATCCTCAATCCTCATTCTTCAATCCTCAATACCCAATCCTCAATCTTCAAACCTCAATCCTCAATCCTCAATTCTCAATCCTCAATCCTCAATCCTCATTTCTCAGTGCTCTATCCTCAGTCCTCAGTCTTCAAACGTCAATCCTGAACCGTCAGCCCCCATCCTCAATCCCCAAAACTCAATCTTCAATCCTCAATCCTCAATCCTCAATACGCAATCTTCAATCCTCAATCCTCAATCCCCAATTCTCAATCCTCAATCCTCAGTCCTCAGTCCTCAAACCGCAATCCTCAACCCTCAGCCCTCATCGTCAATCCTCAATCCTCAATCCTCAATCCTTAACCTTCAATCCTCAATACTCAATATTCAATCCTCAATCATCAATTCTCAACCCTCAATTTTCATTCCTCAATCCTCAATCCTCAATCCTCAATCCTCATTCTTCAATCCTCAATACCCAATCCTCAATCTTCAATCCTCAATCCTCAATCCTCAATCCTCAATACTCAATCCTCAATCCTCAATCCTCAATCATCAATCCTCAATCTTCAATACTCAATACTCAATCCTCAATCCCCAATCCTCAATCCTCAATCATCAATACTCAACCTTCAATACTCATTCCTCAATCCTCAATGCTCAATCCTCAATACTCAACCATCAGTCCTCAGTTCTCAACACTCAATGGAATATCCTGAATTCTCAGGATTCAATACTCAAACCTCAATCCTCAACCCTCAGGCCTCTTCCTCCGTCCTCAATCCTCAATCCTCAATCCTCATTCTTGAGTCCCCGATACTCAATTTTCAATCCTCAACCCTCAATCCTCAATCCTCAATCCTCAATCTTCAATCCTCAATCCTCAGTCATCAATACTCAATCTTCAATACTCAATCCTCAATCCTCAATCCTCAATCCTCAATACTCAATCCTCAATCCTCAATCCTCATTCCTCAAACCTCAATCCACAACCCTCAGTCCTCATCCTCAATTCTCAATTCTCAATCCTCAATCCTCAATCCTCAATCTTCAATCCTTAATAATCAGTTTTCAATCCTCAATCCTCAATACTCAGTCATCAATCCTCAACCTTCAATACTCAATCCTCAATCCTCAATCCTCTATCCTCAATCCTCAACCCTCAGTCCTCACTATCAGTTCTCAATTCTCAATCCTCAATCCTCAGTCCTCAATCCTCAGTCCTCAATGATCAATCCTCAATCCTCAATATTCAATCCTCAATACTCAATCCTCATTCCTCAAACCTCAATCCACAACCCTCAGTCCTCATCCTCAATTCTCAATTCTCAATCCTCAATCCTCAATCCTCAATCCTCAATCTTCAATCCTTAATAATCAATTTTCAATCCTCAATCCTCAATACTCAGTCATCAATCCTCAATCTTCAATACTCAATCCTCAATTCTCAATCCTCTATTCTCAATCCTCAACCCTCAGTCCTCACTATCAGTTCTCAATTCACAATCCTCAATCCTCAGTCCTCAATCCTCAGTCCTCAATGATCAATCCTCAATCCTCAATGTTCAATCCTCAATACTCAATCTTCAATCCTCAATCCTCAATCCTCAATCGTCAATCTTCAGTCCTCAATACTCAATCCTCAATCCTCAACCTTCAATAGTCAATACTCATTCTTCAATCCTCAATCCTCAACCCTCAACCCTCAATTTTCATTCCTCAATCCTCAATCCTCAATCCTCAATCCTCATTCTTCAATCCTCGATACCCAATCCTCAATCTTCAATCCTCAATCCTCAATCCTCAATTCTCAATCCTCAATCCTCAGTCCTCAGTCCTCAAACATCAATCATCAACCCTCAGCACTCACCGTCAATCCCCAATCCTCAATCCTCAATCCTCAATCTTCAATCCTCAATACTCAATCCTCAATCTTCAATCCTCAAACCTCAATCCTCAATCCTCAGTCCTCAATCCTCAATCTTCAATCCTCAATACTCAATCCTCAAACTTCAATCCTCAATCCTCAATCCTCAATCCTCAGTCCTCAATCCTCATTCGTCAGTCTTCAATCCTCAATACTCAATCTTCAATCCTCAATCCTCAGTCCTCAAACCTCAATTCTGAATCCTCAATCCTGAATCCTCAATCTTCGGCCCTCAGTCCTCAACAATCTGCTGTCAATCCTCAATCCTCAATTGAATATCCTCAATTCAAAGTTTTCAATACTCAATACTCAATCTGCAACCTTCAAACCTCTATCCACAAACATCAATTCTCACCACTCAACACTCAACACTCAGTCCTCAATGTTCAATCCTCAACCCTCAATTACCAATCTTCAATCATCATTACTGAATCTTCAATCCTCAATCCTCAATCCACAATCCTCAGTCCTCAGTCCTCAAACCTCAATCCTCAATCCTCAATCCCCAATCCTCAATCCTCAGACCTCAATCATCAATCCTCAATCTTCAATACTCAATCCTCAATCCTCAATCCTCAATCCTCAATCCTCATTCCTCAATCATCAATCCTCAATCTTCAATACTCAATCCTCAATCCTCAACCGTCAGTCTTCTATCCTCAATACTCAATCTTCAATCCTCAACACTCAATCCTCAATCCTCAATCCTCAATCCTCATTCTTCAATCCTCAATACCCAATCCTCAATCTTCAATCCTCAATCCTCAATCCTCAGTCCTCAATCCTCAATCCTCAATCGTCAGTCTTCAATCCTCAATACTCAATCTTCAATCCTCAATCTTCAATCCTCAATCCTCAAACCTCAATCCCCAATCCTCATTCTTCAATCCTCAATACCCGATACTCAATCCTCAATCCTCAATCCTCAATCCTCATTTCTCAATGCTCTATCCTCAGTCCACAGTCCTCAAACCTCAATCCTCAACCGTCAGCCCCCGTCCTCAATCCTCAATCCTCAATCTTCAATCCTCAATCCTCAATCCTCAATACTCAATCTTCAATCCTCAATCCATAGTCCTCAAACCTCAATTCTGAATCCTCAATCCTGAATCCTCAATCTTCAGACCTCAGTCCTCAACAATCTGTTGTCAATCCTCAATCCTCAATAGAATATCCTCAATTCAAAGTTTTCAATACTCAATACTCAATCTGAAATCTTCAAACCTCTATCCACAAACATGAATTCTCATCACTCAACACTCAAACCTCAGTCCTCAACGTTCAACCCTCAATCCTCAATCCTCAATCCTCAATCGTCAATTTTCAATCCTCAATACTCAGTCTTCAATCCTCAATCCTCAATCCTCAATCCACAATCCTCATTCTTCAATCCTCAGTACCCAAACCTGAGTCTTCAATCCTCAATCATCAATCCTCAATCCTCAATCCTCAATCCTCATTCTTGAGTCCCCGATACTCAATTTTCAATCCTCAATCCTCAATCCTCAATCCTCAATCCTCAATCCTCAACCCTCAATCCTCAGTCATCAATACTCAATCTTCAATACTCAATCCTCAATCCTCAACCCTCAATCCTCAATACTCAATCCTCAACCCTCAGTCCTCATTATCAGTTCTCAATTCTCAATCCTCAATCCTCAGTCCTCAATCCTCAGTCCTCAATGATCAATCCTCAACCCTCAATATTCAATTCTCAATACTCAATCTTCAATCCTCAATCCTCAATCCTCCATCGTCAATCTTCAGTCCTCAATACTCAATCCTCAATCCTCAACCTTCAATCGTCAATACTCATTCTTCAATCCTCAATCCTCAACCCTCAACCCTCAATTTTCATTCCTCAATCCTCAATCCTCAATCCTCAATCCTCATTCTTCAATCCTCAATACCCAATCCTCAATCTTCAATCCTCAATCCTCAATCCTCAATTCTCAATCCTCAATCCTCAGTCCTCAGTCCTCAATCTTCAATACTCAATCCTCAATCCTCAATCCTCAATCCTCATTCCTCAATCATCAATCCTCAATCTTCAATACTCAATCCTCAATCCTCAACCGTCAGTCTTCTATCCTCAATACTCAATCTTCAATCCTCAACACTCAATCCTCAATCCTCAATCCTCAATCCTCATTCTTCAATCCTCAATACCGAATCCTCAATCTTCAATCCTCAATCCTCAATCCTCAGTCCTCAATCCTCAATCCTCAATCGTCAGTCTTCAATCCTCAATACTCAATCCTCAATCCTCAATCCTCAATCCTCATTCTTCAATCCTCAATACCCAATCCTCAATCTTCAAACCTCAATCCTCAATCCTCAATTCTCAATCCTCAATCCTCAATCCTCATTTCTCAATGCTCTATCCTCAGTCCTCAGTCTTCAAACGTCAATCCTGAACCGTCAGCCCCCATCCTCAATCCCCAAAACTCAATCTTCAATCCTCAATCCTCAATCCTCAATACGCAATCTTCAATCCTCAATCCTCAATCCCCAATTCTCAATCCTCAATCCTCAGTCCTCAGTCCTCAAACCGCAATCCTCAACCCTCAGCCCTCATCGTCAATCCTCAATCCTCAATCCTCAATCCTTAACCTTCAATCCTCAATACTCAATATTCAATCCTCAATCATCAATTCTCAACCCTCAATTTTCATTCCTCAATCCTCAATCCTCAATCCTCAATCCTCATTCTTCAATCCTCAATACCCAATCCTCAATCTTCAATCCTCAATCCTCAATCCTCAATCCTCAATACACAATCCTCAATCCTCAATCCTCAATCATCAATCCTCAATCTTCAATACTCAATACTCAATCCTCAATCCCCAATCCTCAATCCTCAATCATCAATACTCAACCTTCAATACTCATTCCTCAATCCTCAATGCTCAATCCTCAATACTCAACCATCAGTCCTCAGTTCTCAACACTCAATGGAATATCCTGAATTCTCAGGATTCAATACTCAAACCTCAGTCCTCAACCCTCAGGCCTCTTCCTCCGTCCTCAATCCTCAATCCTCAATCCTCATTCTTGAGTCCGCGATACTCAATTTTCAATCCTCAACCCTCAATCCTCAATCCTCAATCCTCAATCCTCAATCCTCAATCCTCAGTCATCAAAACTCAATCTTCAATACTCAATCCTCAATCCTCAATCCTCAATCCTCAATACTCAATCCTCAATCCTCAATCCTCATTCCTCAAACCTCAATCCACAACCCTCAGTCCTCATCCTCAATCCTCAATCTTCAATACTCAATCCTCAATCCTCAATCCTCTATCCTCAATCCTCAACCCTCAGTCCTCACTATCAGTTCTCAATTCACAATCCTCAATCCTCAGTCCGCAATCCTCAGTCCTCAATGATCAATCCTCAATCCTCAATATTCAATCCTCAATACTCAATCTTCAATCCTCAATCCTCAATCCTCAATCGTCAATCTTCAGTCCTCAATACTCAATCCTCAATCCTCAACCTTCAATAGTCAATACTCATTCTTCAATCCTCAATCCTCAACCCTCAACCCTCAATTTTCATTCCTCAATCCTCAATCCTCAATCCTCAATCCTCATTCTTCAATCCTCAATACCCAATCCTCAATCTTCAATCCTCAATCCTCAATCCTCAATTCTCAATCCTCAATCCTCAGTCCTCAGTCCTCAAACATCAATCATCAACCCTCAGCACTCACCGTCAATCCCCAATCCTCAATCCTCAATCCTCAATCTTCAATCCTCAATACTCAGTCCTCAATCTTCAATCCTCAATCCTCAATCCTCAATCCTCAATCCTCAATCCTCATTCTTCAATCCTCAATACCCAATCCTCAATCTTCAATCCTCAATCCTCAATCCTCAGTCCTGAATCCTCAATCCTCAATCGTCAGTCTTCAATCCTCAATACTCAATCTTCAATCCTCAATCCTCAAACCTCAATCCTCAATCCTCATTCTTCAATCCTCAATACCCAATACTCAATCTTCAATCCTCAATCCTCAATCCTCATTTCTCAATGCTCTATCCTCAGTCCTCAGTCCTCAAACCTCAATCCTGAACCGTCAGCCCCCATCCTCAATCCTCAATACTCAATCTTCAATCCTCAATCCTCAATCCTCAATACTCAATCTTCAATCCTCAATCCTTAGTCCTCAAACCTCAATTCTGAATCCAAAATCCTGAATCCTCAATCTTCAGACCTCAGTCCACAACAATCTGTTGTCAATCCTCAATCCTCAATAGAATATCCTCAATTCAAAGTTTTCAATACTCAATACTCAATCTGCAATCTTCAAACCTCTATCCACAAACATCAATTCTCATCACTCAACACTCAACACTCAGTCCTCAATGTTCAATCCTCAATCCTCAATTCCCAATCTTCAATCCTCAATACTGAATCTTCAATCCTCAATCCTCAATCCACAATCGTCAGCCCTCAAACCTCAATTCTGAATCCTCAATCCTGAGTCCTCAATCTTCGGCCCTCAGTCCTCAACAATCAATTGTCAATCCTCAATCCTCAATAGAATATCCTCAATTCACAGCTTTCAATACTCAATACTCAAACTGCAATCTTCAAACCTCTATCCACAAACATCAATACTCATCACTCAACCCTCAACACTCAGTCCTTAACGTTCAATCCTCAATCCTCAATCCTCAATCCTCAATCGTCAATCTTCAATCCTCAATACTCAATCTTCAATCCTCAATCCTCAATCCTCAATCCTCAATCCTCATTCTTCAATCCTCAGTACCCAAACCTGAATCTTCAATCCTCAATCCTCAATCCTCAATCATCAATCCTCAATTCTCAATCCTCTATCTTCAATCCTAAATACTAAATCTTCAATCCTCAATCCTCAATCCTCATTCTACAATCCTCAATACTCAATCTTGAATCATCAATCGTCAACTCTCAATCCACAATCCTCAATCCTTAATCGTCACTCCTCAGTCCCCAATCCTCAATCTTCAATCCTCAATCCTCAATCCTCAATCCTCAATCCTCAATCGTCAATCTTCAATCCTCAATACTCAATCTTCAATCCTCAATCCTCAATCCTCAATCCTCAATCCTCATTCTTCAATCCTCAGTACCCAAACCTGAATCTTCAATCCTCAATCCTCAATCCTCAATCATCAATCCTCAATTCTCAATCCTCTATCTTCAATCCTAAATACTAAATCTTCAATCCTCAATCCTCAATCCTCATTCTACAATCC